>NC_056739.1:1224792734-1224900234 GCF_019279795.1 Protopterus annectens
CACACATAACCTGTAGGAGACTGAGTAAAGAGATAGGTCCGTTAGGTGATATGTGTAGAAGAATATATTCATACCCTGGATTCTCCTGATGAGAGACATTTGAGAACATTCCAGCTGTTGCAGGTGCCTGGTTAGGGGCATGCCAAAGGGGGCACTGTATTTTATGAGGGTGATAAGGGCTGAGTAGAGAGGTACTATAACTTTCCTGGATCTGTATGCCATACCCTTGCTTATGAGCTGCACAACATAGAATAATTTTATGACATCTTAGCTACACTTTTGTTGAAGGACAAATTACTATTGACATATGTTCCCAAATTCCCACCTACTGGGATCAACTCTTAGGGGTGTTTTATCACTGGAGTAATTAGCTTGGATGGACGGCTTCCCAAAGAGCACTATAATGCACTTCTACACACTGAGTTTTAATCCGTGTCTCTGGCACCAATCATTTGTTTGTGTCAGACCCTGTTGTAGGATGTTTGTGTCACGAGGGGAATCAATTTACTCATCTGTGAACTTTGTGAGCCAGAGGCCTTCAACATTAGCCTTGACTTCTCAGAAGTAGATGTCAAACAGCAGGAGGCCCCGCAGAGAAGCCTTGGGTACTCTGCAGGTGACTGGTCTCCTGGTGGAAGTCGTCACACCATTCTGGACTTCCTGGGTCCTATCTGTGAGCCACCCAGCAATCCAGTGACTTCTGAAGGGACTTCTGTCTAGTTTTGAGAGTCTGTCAACATTGAGTTGTTGCATCTTATACAAGTACATTAAACCATGTTAATTTCTAGTTTCCAAATTGAAGAAGGTTTTAGTTTTTTGAACTTCTGAGGGACAGTAGATAGGTATTTGCAAAATAACAGTAACAATAACCACCAATAAATGAGGAACACAAAATAGTTTAACTTAAAAAAAAATCTTGAATACAATCAGCATCTAGTTAATAATGTAACTTTGACTGTAACTTTTGCTCCCCCAGTGCTGCCTGTCAGTGTGCCACAGGAAGAATGTAAGAATTTTATTCTCAGTCCCTGCAAAACCTACAGCCCTCAACAGAAATATATCAAATGTAATCTCTACATCATACTGCCTTTACCTCTGCCTATAAGGAATGTTGAACTCAAGCTAGAAAAGAGACTACCAAATCCAACAAGAAAGTTAACAACTATTACAAAATAATATAATACATTTAGGAAATGAAGGAAGACTCCTTAAAAGACTGATAAATGAAGCAACTGATGGCCTTGAAAATGATGTACCCTTTCTCAAAGAATAAAAGCAGAAGGAAATGGTAAAGACTCCAGCAGTATCAACCATGAATGACAGATCAGTTTTGAAAAGCTTATTTCTTAGTTATACTAGTAAAAACAATGACCACAATAAGAAGAAATTCATAAAGCTTTCAAAAAAAAAGTCAGTATAATGGAGCGTCTTTTTGATATCAGAAATGGGAAAGGGAAAGTCCTGTAGCTCAGCATTTCTCCTCTGTTCACGGGGGAGATGCCAGTTCATTGTTTTTCAGTGTTTTGGCTAAATTTGAGGGGGTGAGGGGTGATTTTCTTTCTAGATTAAACTATTTAGAGACTACTTTTATTTTCAATTATGGTACCCTTCACCCTGGTGGTTTGAATCAGGAGGTCTGTTTGAATTTTTAAAATACACAAAAAGTGAATACATTTTTATGTGTATGTATGAATATTTATATATATATATTTGTTGCATGGAGGTTATTTGTACCAATGTACTTTGGAAGGAATACAACATTTGAAAGTTTATTACATCAACTAGTGAACATAGTCATAGCTTTTTAGTGCTTTAAGATTTTCTGAGTAGTTGTATGTATTTGAGCATTTCATGCTTTTCTGGGTAGAGACTGCTCTGATTTGGTTTCTATGGTGTTTAAATAATTATTCAACTGATGTAATTTAAGTAATTGAATTCTATTATGTATGGTATTTAAGATGCTGCTTGTATGATATGTGACATCCCTTGAAGGCGAAAGACCGAAGTACCAGGAATAAAGTTTACTTGGCGGTTTATCCACTTCGTTGTTTTTGTTTACTTCTACTGATAGTCATGAAAAAAATGAAATTGCAAAAATTAAACACATTTACACAGTTTAAAGCCAGGTAACTAAACTTCAACCATGCAGTTTAAAACAGAGGTATAGCACAACTGTTAATGCTGCTGACAAGGGCAACCAGAATATTTATCAACAGACATACAAAATAGTTATGTACTCACCATAACGTTCCATCTGTGTTGTCGATATTCATTCATTCTTGACAGTTGGGACTTGGATCCAATCCTTGGAATTGGCTCGGCCATTATATAGCTCAAGCCAAGTCTCTACCCACAATGCCCCTCTGTATGTTACCTCAGATCGAGTTTGCAAATTAGAGCAAGATGAAGTATATATAATATATGAGAGGAAGCCCTGTCCAAAGTAAATACCATAATGCCAACCCAGGACAAAGGTACGAAACTCCAGGAAATTTCAAAGGAGGGGGAAGGAGGGTGGGATGTCAAGAATGAACGAAGATCGACAACACAGATGGAATGTTATGGTGAGTACATAACTTCTTTATCTGATGTTGGCAATCTTCATTTATTCTTGACAGTTGGAACAGAGTCCCAAGCTACTTATACCCTTGGTGGCCTTATGGAAGGATATTCCTGAGAACCATAGAGCCAAAGGATGCTCTTCCCCTGGAGACCATATCCAATTTGTAATGAGTGATAAAGGTATGAGGGGTTGCCCAAGCTGCAGCCACACATATTTCATCCAGAGAGGCCTTGGAATGAAAAACAGCTGAAGTGGCAATAGATCTGGTTGAGTGAGCCCTTACAGGCGCAGGTATTCTACAACCGTTTTTTTCATAAATAAAGGTAACGCAATCTCTTAACCATTTAGATAGGGTCACCTTAGAAACAGGTTTACCTATCCTTGGTCCTGAAAAGGAGACAAATAGTTGGTCTGAAGTTCTACAATCCTTAGTCCTGTCAAGATAAAATCTCAACTGTCTATGGACATCTCATAGATGCAGACAGTATTTGCCTTTGTTGGAGAAATTTGGAAAGAAAACTGGTAAATGAATGGACTGATTGATGTTTGACTCGGAGACCATCTTAGGAAGGAATGAAGGGTTAGTCCTCAAAGACACTCTGTCTTTATGGAAGGTTATGTATGGTGGTTTCTCACAAACTGCCTGTATTTCTGAAACCCTTCTGGCAGAAGTAATGGCCACTAGAGAAAGAGTTTTCCAGGAAGGAAACGTGAGATGACAAGTAGAAGCTGGCTCAAAGGGAGGTAACACTAAATATTGTAAAATGAATGTAAGATCCCATGGGGGTAACAGATTCTTGAATGGAGGTTTGATACATAGGATTCCCATAAGAAACACTGCATAAGGATGGGAAATTAAGGATTGGTCATCACAGCCATTGTGAAAATTAGAGATGGTGGCTAAGGTAACTCTGTTGAAGCAGTCGCTCCTTGGTTGAAGAGGTTCACTAGAAAATCTAAAATGTTTTTATCCGGGGCTGAAAAAGAATCCAAATAATTCTTAGAAGCCCAAAGAATCTTTTCCATTTACTGGAATACAGTTTCCTGGTTGATGGTCTATGAGAAGCCAGAAGAATTTTTCATTCAAGGTAAGTAATATTAGATTGCCTGGTGACTAATGGAATTGGAGGAACTAAGCTGTGAGTTTGAGGGAGTGAAGGTCCAGGTGTGACAGCCCTTGGGGGTGTGACAGATGATCCAGAACTGGGTCCAGAATCTAAGGTTGATGAAGCAAGTGAGGCCATAGGAAGGGAAACCAAACTTGCCTGGGCAAGAATGGGGCAATGAGAATTACTCTGGATTGCAACCTCTGGGCTTTCTTCAGAAAAAGGGGAATGAGGGGAATGGGGGGAAAATGCATAAAGGAGACCCAGGGGTCAATCTAGGAGGAGACCATCTCTTGGTGACTCTTCCTGTGGAGGGAGTAGGGCTAAGTATGTGATACACTTGTTTTCTGGGGAGGCGAACAGGTCACAGCAAGGCTCGCCCCATCAGTGAAATATTTGTTTTGCCACTTTGGGATTTAGAGACCACTCTTGTGGGAGTAGAATGTGTCTGCTCAACTTGTCCACTATCATGCTGGAACTCCCGGGGATGAAATCAGTTGGAAGATATCGCCCATTGCCAAACTCTCAGAGCTTCCTGGCAGAGGGGGTAGGATTTGGTTCCCCCTTGTTTGTTGATGTACCAAACTACTGACATGTTGTCTGACTGGATTGCAACCATTCCTGGAGGAAGAGTTTTTTGAAAGGCTTGCAATACTAGGAGCACTGCTCTCAATTCCAGGACAGTGATGTACAAGTTATCCTCTTGAGGAAACCAAGTGCCTTGGACTGTCTTTCCCAGATAATGCCCCCCCCCAATCTGGGAGGTGTCTGTGGTTGCTATGGCCTTGGACTGAGGGGGGGAAAAAAGGCCGTCCCATAAGGATCTCTTCTGACTCCATCCACCAAAACAGATCTTACTTGTAAGTTTCCATTATCAAGATTGTATGACTTACCAAATGAGTAAGGATGGATCATTGTGAAGCTAGAAGCCATTGAAGTATTCTCATGTGAAACAGTGCCATGGGAACTAGGGTGATAGCTGGTGCCATAGAACCCAAGGTTTGAAGAATAAGAAGAGTATGCACTTTTTGTTTCGGTAAAATGGATTGGACTTGGCATCTTATCTTTTGTAGTCTGTGAAGGGGTAGAGAGGCTATGCAGGAGACTGTATCGCATCATGTCCCAATGCACTCCAAGTCTTGAGTGGGGGACAGCTGAGATTTCTCGCAGTTCACTGTAATGCCTAGGGACTTGAAGAGATGTATGACGAACTCTTACATTTTGTGTCAGTAGATGCCCGGTGGGGGCAGTGAGGAGCCAGTCATCTAGATAAGGAAACACCCGGAATCTGTTTAATCTCACGTGGGCCATGACAGCTGCCACATATTTGTTAAACACCCTGGGGGCTGTGGTGAGACCAAATGGCAGGGCTCTGAACTGGTAATGACTGGCTCCCAGCCAAAAGTGGAGGAACATTCTAGAGCGCTTATCTGTTTTTACGGTCTATATTAGAACACCAAATGTTCTAAATGTTGAACGCTCATAAGCAACAATGCAGGACCTCGTAGTTTGTTTTTTTTTTTTTTGTTATTGCAGTACAGTGAAGATCAGAAGATTCCTCACTGTGGTGCGATCTCAGAGTTGGAATATATATGTAGTGGGGGGTGTAGGGGGCTAGCGATTTCGAGGTCCTGCATTTAAACTCATGTGAGGGTTTGACATTTAGAACTTTCTGTGTTCTAATACAGACCCTATTTTTATGTGATAATACGCATCTTGAAGGCCTACAGAGCACATCCAATCATCTTTCTCTAGAAAGGGGAGAACAGACTGAACCATGACCATCTGGAATTTTGTCTGCTGGACAAACTTGTTTAGAAGACTGAGGTCTAGTTTTGCCCTCCAGTCCCCTGTCTTTTTTCGCACTAAAAGGAATCTTGAGGAAAACCCAGATCCTAACTGTTCTGGTGGGACTCCTTGGATGACTTTTTTTTTTTGTAGCAGCCTTTGTATTTCTTTGTTGGCTTGATCCCTCTGATGGGGTGAAACATTGGGGATTTTTCTTCGAGAACATGGAATTATGTTGAAGGGGATACTGTAGCCTCTGGAAATGATTTTCTGCACCCAAGAATCAGATGTTATTTGTTGCAGGCTGACAGGTGCAGAGAAAGTCTTCTGCCAACTCCTTCCAGAGGTAAGCAATTGGGCCTCCTTTCAGGAGCACTGGTAGGGCTGTCCAGAAAAGGAAACCCTGGACCCCTGGTTTCATGGGCCACCTCAGCCTCAAGGGAAGCCAATGACTTGTGTCATGGAAAGGTCCCTGGGACTTCTTGAGCCACATTTTCCCACTCCTCTAATTCCTGGAGAAGGATCATTGAGGGGTGGAAAAATGAATGCTCATGGCAAACAGGGTCTTACCATCCTTTTCACACCTGGCTAGTGTGTCCTTTACTGTAGAGCTGAACAGGAAAGATCTGTCAAATGGACCATTGATGAAGGAAGACTTGAAGGGCTCTGCAAAGTCACACAAGCGCATCCAGGCATATCGCCTAATGGCAACACGAGAACCCGCTGCTCTGATCGTCCCTTTGACTGCATGGGTGATGAGGCACATGGAGGAGTCTGATACAGACTCCAGGGTGGATAGCTGCAATGCAACCTTATCTAGTACCTCACTGGACACAGCCCCAGCTAGAGTTTCTGATAATTTCTTAATCAGGTCTCTCTGGAGTCTAGTAGTGTGCCATAAAGTTCAAGACCTTAAGTGCGAAGGTTGATGAAGGGTAGACCCACTTTCTAAACCTGTTCATTGTCCTAGACTCCCTGTTAGGAGGATAAACAGAAAGACTCTCATTGGCAGGCTCCTTTTTGATGGCAGCCACCACCACCATGGCATCTACTGGCAAACCTTTTGTCCAATATTGGTGGTCTTCTGCTGGTGATAATATTTTGTTAGGTCTCCGGGGAATTGGCTCTATGGCGTCAGGAGTCTTACAAGCCCACTGTGCAATTAACTTGATGAGGTCGTCAGCGGGTGGGGACACCCAGGAGGTAGATGGTTGGGCACCAAAAGCTGGAAAAGTACATGTTTTCCTCTGAGAATGGGTCTTGGGACTTCCAATTACCCATCTGTTTCAGAATTTCTAGGATGTCTCTACAGGAAACATCCTGAGGGGGTGACCATGAGAAACCCTCTCCTTCATCGAAATCAGTGTCCTCCATGATGGATTGTTCAGGGGAATCCAGATGCTTCCTCTTGCATGTCCTTTTTCGGGGTGACTCCTCAGTGGGAATCTCTGGGGAGGACTGTGAAGAGGAGGGGCCCTGTATCTGGGCAACTTGAAGCTTCTGTGCTCGCTGTCCTGTCGTAGAGATTGGTGTCAACTCTGGATCTGGGTATATGGAAATATGGCACTCCAGTCTGGGTGGGGCCAGCTGGGAGCGTGTGGAGGCTAAGACCCTCCCCGTAACCCAAAAGGTGGTACCTCCTGAAGAGGAGTGGGAACCCAGAACCAAGAAAGACCAGCTTGGAACCGAGGTCACACCCCACTCCAAAAGAATGTCCTTCAAGGCTGGAGCCGGGGAAGGACCCAAAACCATCAAAGTTTCCGGAACTGACATCGGCACCATTCCCAAACTAGGTGCCAAACAGAAAACCACAGAACCAATGGAGGGGTCTCAGCCCCGAGACTCAGTCAGCTCCATGGCAGGAACTGATGACATCAGAGCAACATCCAGTGCCGAGGTGAACTCACCTAACAGCACCAAAACAGCTGGCACTAGGGTGTCAAAGTGCTGGGCTCCAAAACTGCAGTCGAAGTCAGAGGAGGATAGGTAGGAGTCCTGGAAGAAAAGGTCCCCAATCCAGATGGGAGAGGGTCCCGAGAATGGGCAGGAATACCTCTAGCCAGCGACAGTTGATCCACCAACCTTACTACATCCAACTGTGAAACACTCCTGGAGGACCATACTGAAGAGATCAAAGGAGACTGTGGTGTTCCAATGGCTGGACTAGATAATTTGCCTACAAAGAGGTCTACAGTTGGGGAATATCTTGTCCTGGGCATTTCCAAAATAGGCTTCGGTGCCGAGAGGGTGAGCTGTGACTGTGTCGGTGTCACTGTAAAAATCTGTTGAGCAGTAGGCAAAGTTGGCACCAAGCCAGAACCTATAGAGGCTGGTGTTGACAAGGGTATTGACTGCACTGTTGAAGTTGATGGTGCCAAGGAGGCACTAGATTGAAGAGTTGGAACCTTATCTGTCAGTTTTGAGGGGTGTGGAACCAATTGTTTATGTTTAAGAGTCTCTGGACCCAAGTGTGATGTCAGTACAGAAAGTCTTTTCTTTTTCAGTAAATCTTGTTTCATGTCAGCCTTGAACAAGGCTTCACTAAAAGGGGATTTAAGTAGACCTTTAAGCAAGAGCTTATTCCTGCACTCTGCTAAGGTTCTCTGACTGACCCCCTTACATAAGTCACAATCAAAATCCAAATGAGGCACACCTAAGCAGTAGACACATGAAAGATGCCTGTCGGAATTGGGCATCTTTCTATTACAGTCTTGGCAATGTTTAAATCCTGATATGCCTTTAGACGGTTTATCAGTCATAGTCAGTTTATCAGACATAATAATAATAGTAAAGGATGAAAAATAAAACATGCCTTATAAAAAGCACACGCGCGTGCACGCGCACACACACACACACACACACACACACACACACACACACACACACACACAAGTGAGAGGGAAAAGTAAAGAGGAAGAAAGATCTACCAACAATGGTAGATAAGATTACCTGAGGTAATGGGGCATGTACTAACGATGATACTAAAGGAAAATCCAAAAAAGGGTTAGAAGAAAAAAAGGTAGAGGAAAGGAGTACACAACTATATATAATATATATATATATATATATATATATATAGAGAGAGAGAGAGAGAGAGAAATAGGAGAATTAGGGAGAAAAATTCTTAAACTATCTCAAAAAAATAAATTATAAAACAGCTGAGAGAAAGGCTGACACATCTTGCTGGTAGAGTGGCAAACGAGATCTGAGGTAACATACACAGGGGCATTGTGGGTAGAGACTTGGCTTGAGAATTTTTGGCTGGCATGAGCTGTATAACAGCCGAGCCAGTTCCGAAGATTGGAACTGCATCCCAACTGTCAAGAATAAACGAAGATTGACAACATCAGATGTTATATTTTCATCACAGCTTTTCTCTGTACACTGCCCACCTCTAATAATTCTTGAGTAGCTGATATAATACTATCAAAGACAAGTCTAAAGATTCTCATATAACAGAATACTTACATCTGCAAAATTACAAGATACAATTTTGCAGCTTTACCAGCTGAAAAACAGTAGTCTCGATTACAAAGAATTTGCTCTCAGTTAAAGTGACTTATACCAGTGTAAGTCTGCCCTGACTGAAAGACTTGTTTTCGGTGTAAGTGACTTGCTTTGGTGTAAGGCCTATCTATAAACATGCTTACACAAGGGGGCCAGATTCCAAAAGACTTACTCTTGGAGTAAGTCATTTACGGAGTACGTGAATTACTCCAAGAGCAAGTCTTTTGGAATCTGGCCCAATATCTATTAAGTAGGCATTAAATATCTGCAAAAGCACATAAAAATATAATTTCATAATCTTTCTTTCTAGACAGATTATAAATAATGGTATGAAATAAACCACTTTAAGATATACATTACAGAATTTCTATGCAATTCTCGGGAAAATATTGATTCTTTCTGATCAGCCTCATGCTTCACCATGATACTAGACATGCATTGCAGCACTGTGATACATAACATATGCTTATTAAAAAGTTAAAGGATACTATAAATAATCTTTATAAATATTTTCTGAAAGATGCTAATTAACACAGCAGTGCCACTTACTGTAAAAGGGCCTAGGTAAGCCACGTAGCCAGAAGACAGCAGTACATCCCCTGCTATATTATTAACCATGAATTCCAAGTTCTCTACTGTTTCCTGCCACCGCACTTTTTCATCTGCTAGGCCATTTATCAGCTACAGAGAAAAGGACACAGCACGAATAATTATTTGTTGTATTAATCTGACAATGGGATTATGCACATAAATTGCAGTACAAAAATTATACATTCATTAATTTTATAGCTGTAGATTTCAAACTTAAATATCTATACATTATATATAACACTTTACAAAACATGAATAGTATGATGCCACTCAAATAATTATGAAGACAAAATTGTAGAGGAAATACAAATTTTAAGAAACTATTACTCTTTTTTGTTGAAAGCCAACTGGCTGGCTCACATTGTACACTCGTCCATCACTTTTCAAGTTATCACCTTATAAATGTGAACGTTTACACTACCACTAGGAATTATCACTGTTTGTACTCAGAATGACGATCATGTTGGAAAGATGCTGCAGTTTTGTAAGAATGCAGAGGAAATACAAATTTTAAGAAACTATTACTCTATTCTGTTGAAAGTCAATTGGCTGGCTCACATTCTACACTTGTCCATCACTTTTCAAGTTATTACCTTATAAATGTGAACATTTACACTACCACTAGGAGTTATCACTGTTTATACTCAGAATCATGATCATGTTGGAAAGATGCTGGAGTTTTGCAAGATACTTAACAGAGACTGCTCAAGGAAATGTCACTGTAGCAGTAAATCATTGTATTTGGTTTATTCATCTTCTGTTTCTCATTCCACATAGATTTTCTAAACTGTCCCTTTTCCCTCTCAGGACTGAAGCTGGTCTTCTTGCAGTAGTGAAGGTACTCATGCTAGTAGAGTGAGACTTTTAGACTGACATCACTTCATTTATTCTTCCTCTTTTTCTACTGTCTTTTGAGCATAAAGCACCTACTTGGTAAAATGTGCTTGTCGAGAACAAGTACTAAGTTACAGCCAAAATGCAAAATCAAGATGGGTAAACAGTTGATGAACTTATAAATGCTTGTTTTGCATTCTCATATGCATGCACACACAAACACAAATATACATAAGCATACTTTGGAACTCTAACTGTATACATGCTCCATACAAAAGGAATGAGGGACAGCATTTTTTTAAAGTGACCACTCCTTGAAGACCTACTGTTATGGCAAGTACCTTACACAACTGTTTTGTTTTCTTTGGTAGGGGGTCACTGGAACAGTAAATCAGACTTTTGTGCAGAATCTCAAGAAGCACCTGTTTTTCTTGGAAGATAGACACTTATAGGATCCCCTGTAATGCGCCCATGCCAAAACCCTGTCCATATATTGACTGTGCTACCTGTGTACAGTGTTTTCTTGAAGTATTGATGGCAAGCCATATGGTGACCTCCAAAAACCCTGACTAGAAATAATCCTGAATTGAGGTGCTGATATTGCTGCTGATCTACTGGAATGATCTGTATTACACCTTGCTAAAGGACAGTTGTATAAGTTACACTTTTCCATAATAGCAGATATTCAAATTCTTCACTGTTCCAGTAACCTATGGGTTGAATAATGTCAAGGATACAGCAGCCAGATGGCTTCTAAAAGCTTTCATCCCCTTTCACAAGGTCACTCTGGCTGCTTATAAGTTAAACCCCTTTTGGAAGAAGCTATATAAACAGCCAGAATGACTTAAACATTCTTTAGTACTTTCTTGCCCTTATGCAAAAATGGTACGTTTATCCTGAACTAAATCTTATTTATTTTATTTTTTATTTATTTTACATTTGTTGACTGGGCTAGTCCAACTCGATACATGTCCATTTTCAGTAGAGGCCCGGGGAGAAAAGCTCCACATTCAAGAAAAAGATCACGATAACATAAGTACATTACAAGATTTAACAAATTAACTAGTAAATACATTTTAGCTAAGAGAATACTAGTAAATACATTTTAGCTTATGATTAAGGAAGAGTATTCTAGGCTAACAAATCATGTATGGATATACATACAATAGGTAGGAAACATTGAGCACTGTAAGAACTTTCAGTTGGTTTTACAGACAAGGATGTCTATAGAAAGGATTAGCTAGTTTTGTGTGATTGAGAAGAATAGGGTCAGGAGATAGTGGAGGAAGTTAGTCTGGGTTTGCACAGGGGCATAGCCAGTGTGATTTAAGGTATGGTTTGAGTTTGGATTTAAATAGGGTAGTAGAAGGTAGGGAGGTAAGATCAGTAGGGAGGGAGTTCCAGGTTTCCCCCACTGTGTTAGAGTATAAAGAATCTCCAGCCAGGTTATTGGTTTTACATATCTTTACCATTATTTTATTTGAAGAGCGCAGGGTTTTACGGTTATTGTAGGGAGTGATTAGATTGGTTAGTATTGGAGTAGATGTAGGATGTAACAGTATCTTATAAGCAATAGTTAGCTGGTTTGATAGGATAAGATTTGGTAATTCTAGCCACCCTAGTTGATTAAGATTGTTACAATGATGGGTTCTATAGGTAGAACCAGTTGCAAATCTGGCAATATTATTGTAGGAGCTGGCCAGCTTGTTCAGATTGCTTTTACATAGTTTGGTATAGATTGGGGAAGCATATAGCAGGGTTGAGATAAGGTGGGTCCTGGCAATAGTGGTCCTTGCTAGTGGGGTAAGAAAGGGTTTGATCTTATAAAGGGAGCCTAGGTTTTTGTTTACTGTTTTTATAGTGCTGTTTATATGTGGCTCAAAGGTGAGGTGGTTGTCAATTAGTACTCCCAGTAGTTTTGTAGTAGAGTCTGGAGATATGGTTGTACCATTGCTAGATGTGATTGTGAAATGTAGTGGGGGGGGGGGGTTCTGCGGGTGGGAGTAAATAGTAGCATTTTTGTTTTTTTAGGATTTAGGATGAGACATCATTGAAGGAGCCAATTCTCTACTGTGTTAAATGTGTCCTGGGTTAGGGAATGCAGTTGTGAAAGTGAGGAGGCTGAGCATATGAGTGTAGAGTCATCTGCATATTGGATACTGGTGGCTTGAGGGAGAGCAGTGTGTAGGTCGTTAGTAAAAATAGAAAAGAGGAGAGGACCTAGTATGGAGCCTTGAGGGACTCCGAGGGCAATTGGTAAGTGGGAAGACAAGTTGTTTTCCCATAGTACTGCCTGTTGCCTATTATTTAGATAGGACTGGAACCATTGAATAGTTAGTGGATCCAGTGAGAAGTTGCCTAGTATGTTTATGAGTAGCTGGTGGTTGACCATGTCAAAGGCTTTTGACAGATCAATGAAGAGGGCTGAGGAGAGAGTGTTACTATTACGGTTTTTATTAATGACATCTGTGAAGGAAAGAAGAGCAAAAGAGGTGCTATGAAATGGTCTAAATCCATGTTGGCAGGTAGCTAATAGGTTGTTTTCTAGGAGGTGGTTTAATAGTTGCTTGTGAATGCACTTCTCCATGATTTTTGCCAGAGGGGATAAAATGGCTATAGGCCTATAGTTAGAATAGTCTTTTGAATTACCACCTTTATGCAGGGGGATAACATGTGAGATTTTCCAAATACTTGGAATAGTTCCTTCAGAAATAGTTCTATTAATGAGGATGGATACGGGGTAGGCTATAGCGTTGGCTGCTTTTTGCAGGTATTCTGCAGGTAACAGATCAGCAGAGAGGGTGGTGGGTTTAAGTTTTTTGATTAGGGAGCAGACAAAAGATGTAGGAACAGGTTGGAATTGAAATGTTGGGGGCTATTAGGGATAATATTAGTAGGAGATGCAGTGTTAGTGGATAGCTGATTGGCCAAAGATTGAATGGTGTCTGTGAAGAAAGTGTTAAAAGAATTGGCAATTTGGTTGGGGCTAAGGAGATTGGTGCCTGAGGGGTTGGGTGTAATTGAGTGTCCTGGGTGCAGGAGTTTGTTTATGCATGACCAGAACTTTTGAGGTTTGTTTTGGTTGGTCTGTTGGAATTGGCAGTAATAGTTTCTTTTATCTGACAATATGACTTTTTTAGTTTCATTTCTTAGCTGTCTAAATATTAGTTGATCTTCCAGGTTTTTGGTTGTGCGCCAGGTAGCCCATTGTTTGTTTCTATGGAGGATTTTTTGTCTGGTAATTTTGGTGAGCCAAGGTGCTGGTTTAGACCTTGTTCTTACTATACGAGTTGGGGCATGGTAGTCTAGAATGGTTAAAAATTTAGAGTTAAAGTATTTAACGGCATTGTCTAGTGGAAGGTGTTTCAGGGGTGACCAGTCGCAAGCTACAAGTTCTTTTTGAAAGCTGTCAGTGCTAAAATTTTTATTACATCTTATTTTCTTATATATGGTAGGGTTTGGCATATCAGTCTTATACCTGATTACGAAGATAGGTGAGTGGTCACTGATATCTTCTGGAAGGGTCCCTACCTTATAAGATTGGTTTTGTCTGTTTGTAAGAATCCAATCTAGGATGCTGTTGTTGTTATTATTATGTTTATTGGTTCTAGTGGGGAGTGTAATGTTTTGTGTAAAACCATGTAGGTTGATGTGTGAAGAGGGCTGTTCAGATGTGCAAGACATCCAGTTTATATTAAAGTTGCCAAGTATTATGGTTTCTTGTGGGTAGGTGGTGGACAGCCAGCTTGGGATAGCTTCTAAGGTAGTGATGTTGTTGCCTGGGGGAAGGTAAATACAGATTATATAGATGGATTTATGTTTGTTAAGTTGAAATTTAGAGATAAGAATTTCAGCATTGCTAGTTAGGGGAGGTTTAGAATTGATGGAAGTGATTTGTAATCCAGATTTATATAGGATAGCTACCCCTCCTCCTTTCTTAGAGTTACGGTCCAGTCTCAAGATGCTATAGCCAGGGGGAATAACTGTAGTATCCTGTGTGGTTGATTTGAGCCATGTTTCAGAGAGGCAGAGGATGTCAAATGAATGTACATGTATGAGGGCATGTAGGTGAGCAACTTTATTGTTTAAGCTACGAATATTGAGATGGGATATAAGGAGAGAGTTGGAGGGTCTGTTAAGCAGATCAGAATTAGTAGCATTTGGTGTGCTAAGCTTGATGGAGGTGGAAGAAATTGGGCCTGGGTTTGGGTGTATATCACCATCAATTAGGGAGTTGGCTTGTATTGGAAGAGATAGTGTTATTCCTTTAAATGTTAGGTTATGGAATTTTTTAGTTCGAGTGCTATAGTATGTGATGTGAATAAGCCTATGAAATTTGGATGATAAATAATTTGGTGAATAGGATGTATAATTGTGGCTATGAGGGATGCTGAATGTTGGTGTAGAGGCTTGTTTCATGGGGTTGTGAAAGTGTAAGTGGTTGAGGTGTTCATAGGATGTAAGTATATAGGGTACGGCTAAAATACTTAGAAGTGATAGTAGAAGTAAGGGTTTAATGTGTGTGTATGTAGTGTTAGGAGACATTGTAAGTTGTAGTGTGTAGGTAATTATATATAGATGGGAGTTAATAGAGATTGGATGGTGGGAGGTAGGATCTAGCACTTTAAGGGGTTGGTCTATGTGATTGCTTGAATTGCAGGGGGTGTGGTCAATTTGTATATATGTAGGAGCACTGGGGTGGGTGGGATTTGGGGGTAGGGTAGGGGAGCGGAGTGAGCCCGCAGGGCGAACGGAGCGGGAAGAGCCACAAAAGGAGTGAGCCCTAGGAGAACAATCAGTGGAGAGCCTTTTGTTAAGGTAAGTGAAAGGTGGTGAAGGGTGTGAGATGGTAGTCTTGCTAGTAGGGATGGAGGAGGTATAGTTGGCTGATACAGAGTAAGAGGATATAGGGATAGTGTGAGACTACAGCTCTGCAAGCTTAAAGTACTAAGTTCCTGAGAGAAGAATTTCAAGACAGAAGGATAATTTAGGACAAAGGCGCCACCTAGTGGCCAATGTCAAATTGGTTATAGAAGTTCCCTTTAGTAGGT
This sequence comes from Protopterus annectens, assembly GCF_019279795.1. Classification (NCBI taxonomy): domain Eukaryota; kingdom Metazoa; phylum Chordata; order Ceratodontiformes; family Protopteridae; genus Protopterus; species Protopterus annectens. The sequence goes on from NC_056739.1 coordinate 1,224,808,175, forward strand.
AGTAGGTATTGGAACTGGAGTTAGGGGATAAGGCAGTAAATTGTGTATTGGCAAGGGTACAGGAGAGAAGAGGGATAGGAAGGAGAAAGGGTGGTAGTAGCTGCTGAGCGCCCTAGCAGGGGATTATGCTTTAAGAGCTACAATAAGTTATACAATGTAACTTCTGTTGACAGAATATGTATAACACATACTTTCTTCTGCTTTCTTATTCTTCGGGGGCTGATTCACAGGGCGAGAGAAAAGGAAATTCCCTGATGTGGGGTGAAGACGGCAGTAGGTGATAAGAGGTTGCTGGCCAACAGGGCAGGGGAGGTCCACTGTTATAGTGCCTTACAAGCAGGTAGGGCAACTATTTGAATTAAGAGAGAGAGAAACAGAGTGGTTAGATAAGTAGGATGTAAAGCACATATATTAGGTAACAAACATTAAGCTACAGCATATACAGTACAAACATGAGTTGCAATTGGTAGCTATTCTTCAACATATTGAGGTTCAAGTCACAATACAGAGCTAGGTAATTTCAATTACATATCAATCACATTCCAGTAGCAACTAGTATTGTCATGTAGTCAACATAGTATGATTCAAGAAAAAACATAAAAGCTGGGCACAGAGGCAGTGAATATTAGATATAAGGTCAGGGACAAGGTGTTTAAGCTTGTGTACAGGCAAAGGACAGCTCAACTCAACCACGAGACTTGCTTATTCCAGTCAACATTAATAACATTTATATTGTCAATGTGAGTACACCAACTCCGCTGGTAACATGACCCTTTACAGGTTTTTAGAATTCAGGCATATATTTAGGGTATGAATAGCTAGAGCGCTAAGACATTACCGCTTTCCTGTTGTAAAGAGGGACTATACAGCGTACAGTAAAGTGATTATGTTTATCAGGGTCTCGAGCGCATTCTAGTGAGAGTCACGGCATGAGCAGTACACACTCTACTGAATCAAGGTGTTTAATAAATATATGCCCTGTTTTAAGCAAAAATAAGACTAGTAACACACTCGTAAATGGTTCTAAAGCTAAGCAGTACACACGCTACTAAGCCGTTGCGTTTACTGCATGCAAATCAGAGTTTCTCCTGAGCATTAACAGGTAGCCAAGGATTTAAAAACCCAACCACATGCTACACGCAGCCACAGTTAGGCAATACAAGTGACTAAGTCACAGGAGCATTCTTGGCTCCATTAGGTGCTGCTTACAATGAATTATAGTAAGGTATGCATAATCAGATAAAGCTTATGATAAAAAAGTGTTGTAACAGGTCATATAGGTATGCCTACAAATTACAAAAATTTCTGTAAATCACTCTAGGTGATGCTCGCCACTAATAGTGTGTTTTGTAAAATAATCAAATATTAAAGTAGCTAAAAAAGACTCCTACAAACAAGCCCTTCTAGCAGCAAACATCTTCCAAGGTAACCTGTGTACAAATCTTTAACAGTGCTGTGGAGTCTCTTAATTAGTTAGCCGGTACTGGCAGATGATAACGCCGATACACTTTGGTATGCGAGCTTGTTATGTCTAGCTGGAAGTATTCCTTTTTCATATACTCAGGCTAGTAAGGCAAATGAATAGCAGTGGAGATGCATTTAAGAAACATCGCAGCAACAAAAACAAGCAGCAGCTGGTCAGGACACAGTGTCGTTAGTCGACAGTTATACAGCTAACTACTACTTCTCTATTACTCAGTAATTGCAAATCAATATTCCTCAGTAACGCTACAAGCAGTAGATGGTCAGTAGTCGCTAAATCTGCAGATAATACAATTTAAAATTATCAACACAATCATAAGGCTTGTTTGGTAGTACTGTGTTACCGATACTGTTTAAAGCCTGTGGCGTATTTGGTGGAGCAGAATTACCAGCACGTGCTGCAAACGCTAACACATATATCTAATAACCAGGATAGATATCAGCAGCATATATTGAGATGCAATATCACATTTAAGTGTGGGGCGCCTTTACCTACGATTGATTAGGCAGCCAGGTTATCATATAAAACAGAGATAAAAGTAAACATATACACTACTTACATAAAGGTGAGCACCACAGCTGGGGACGCACAGCAGCCAAGGGGTTCGACCAGGGTAAAAAGATGGCGGCTCATGGGGAGGGATATATTTATAAGATAGGTGTGGTCCTATAAACCAAAGGGGAAGACAGGGATAGGTAGGGTCGAATAATGACCGGAAGTGATGAGTGCAGCACAGCACAGAGAACACAGGACCGGTGGTGTTAGATATATATAGTTAAGGATTGTCTGCCAGACCTAGGGAAAGGGGAGTGAAGAGTGAGTAATAGTGGGGACAAAGGAGGAGTAGAATAAGGGTAGATGAAGGGTACTGTTTGATAAAATGGGTTAGATGTACAGTAATGCTAATTAAATAGGATGAAGGAGTTAGAGCAGGGATAAAAAGTAAACCAGGAGCCGGGTTTTGACAGGGAGAAGAGCGAACCAAGAGCCACAAAAGGAGTGAGCCCTAGGAGAACAATCAGTGGAGAGCCTTTTGTTAAGGTAAGTGAAAGGTGGAGAAGGGTGTGAGATGGTAGTCTTGCTAGTAGGGATGGAGGAGGTATAGTTGGCTGATACAGAGTAAGAGGATATAGGGATAGTGTGAGACTACAGCTCTGCAAGCTTAAAGTACTAAGTTCCTGAGAGAAGAATTTCAAGACAGAAGGATAATTTAGGACAAAGGCGCCACCTAGTGGCCAATGTCAAATTGGTTATAGAAGTTCCCTTTAGTAGGTAGTAGGTATTGGAACTGGAGTTAGGGGATAAGGCAGTAAATTGTGTATTGACAAGGGTATAGGAGAGAAGAGGGATAGGAAAGAGAAAGGGTGGTAGTAGCTGCTGAGTGCCCTAGCAGGGGATTATGCTTTAAGAGCTACAATACGTTATACAATGTAACTTCTGTTGACAGAATATGTATAACACATACTTTCTTCTGCTTTCTTATTCTTCGGGGGCTGATTCACAGGGCGAGAGAAGAGGAAATTCCTTGATGTGGGGTGAAGACGGCAGTAGGTGATAAGAGGATGCTGGCCAACAGGGCAGGGGAGGTCCACTGTTATAGTGCCTTACAAGCAGGTAGGGCAATTTCTTCTGCTTTCTTATTCTTCGGGGGCTGATTCACAGGGCGAGAGAAGAGGAAATTCCTTGATGTGGGGTGAAGATGGCAGTAGGTGATAAGAGGTTGCTGGCCAACAGGGCAGGGGAGGTCCACTGTTATAGTGCCTTACAAGCAGGTAGGGCAAATAAAGGTGAGCACCACAGCTGGGGACGCACAGCAGCCAAGGGGTTCGACCAGGGTAAAAAGATATCAAGAAATCAAGATATAAGTAACACAAATCTAAATTTTTAACCCACTAGAACTATATATAACAAGTGGGATGGTTGGTGGATGCAACTACTGTAGCAGTGAAGAATTCAAACATCTACTGTTATGGACACATGCAACTTACACAGAGGTACAATGTCCATTATTGTCACTGATGTAGTAGCCTATGGGTAGACTATCACAGCCTATCCAACCTGGGAGGAGGAAGGATAAGGGTCCATTGGCCTCTGGAGAAAGGTCTTAGCAAAGCTTGCTGTGGACCTGGAATTGGCTATGCGCATCCAGTGTTTTTAGAATCTTTTCTCCCTTGTTTTTAAGATCTGGATATAAAACAGGGAGATTGATGGCCTGATTCAATGGGAACTCTAAAACAACCTTGGGCATGAAAATGAGGTTGGGTGTACGGTGACCCTGTCTTTGTGGGAAAAAAAACAGATAGGGTTCTCCCACCATGACAGTTTGCAACTCAGATAATCTCACAGATGTCAGAGCAATAAAAAGAATAGTTTTCCAAGTGATGAACCTTAAGAAAGCTAGACAGGCAAGCTCAAAGGGTGACACAGTCAGTTGTTTCAGTGCAAAATTGAAATCTCAAGGAGGAGAAACCTATCTACAAAAAGGTCTCGGGTTGAACTCCTTTTTAGAAATTGCTTGAGTATAAACAGAGTAGAGGGGGGATCCATGGACAGACATGCTGAAATAGCCATAAGACGAACCTTTAAATAGGAAAAAAATAGACCAGAGGATAGTAACTCACTCAATATTTATGCACCAGTGGTACAAATTCCCTGATGAGTCCCTGGTCATTGGCTAGGCAGCATGGCAATATATGATTTTCTAGCAGCAGGCTTTCTTGCCTCCTTCAGTACCTGCTGCAATGACTTTTGGAGAGTCTTTCTGAATCTTCAGAATTACACTGGAAATCATTGGAAAGGGTGGAAATGCATATATGAACATCCTTAGCCAGGGGAATGAAAGAGCATCTCTGCTTCAGGATTGCTTGCAAGAGTCCTGGAACTGAATCCATTTAGTTGCCTGTTTTGAAAGGAGGTGAACAAATCTACCTGAACTGTTCCCCACATCAGGACCAATTCTTGGAGGGCCTCTTCATTGACTTTCCACTGCCCAGGACCTACTTAGCTTGTCTGCCACTATGGTTTGCTGTGATGCTAACATGCCAGAAGAATTGAGGAGCACTGAAGTGATAACTCCCAAGCTATCATTGCCAGCCAGCCCTTGTTTGTTTATGTCCCACATCACCATGGTGTTGTCTGTGATGATATGGAGAGGACCTGGGTCCCAAAATGATGTAGAAACTTTATGGCATGAATCACAGCCAATATTTCTTTTGAGATATTTTTTAAACAACTTTATTAAATTATCACTTAAGTCATAGGCAAACATACATTACTATAAAAGAAAACAAACCATTTTAACATTTTTCCATTTAAATATAGTACGCATCACATATATTTTCTTTGTTACTATCATCAGTCCAGCATTGCAAAATATTGCTGAATTCCTGCCTTGACTTAAAACTCACTCTTCCTCCTGAACATTATTATGGATGTATTGTTCCCATAATTTCCATTTACTGCATTTCTTTGATACTGATGTGCTTTGGTCTGTATGAACTGCCCACAGTCTTTACTTTTACCCCCTTTAAAACTGCTCTACAAGCAAAATCTGAAGAATCAGTTAATACAGACTGTGTTGGGGTGAGTGAAGAAAAAGGAAAACGGGCTTGTGAGCCATCTGATCCCTCCATTAATGCAGTTTTGACTTTATAAAGCCCCAGACTGGAAGCTGAATCTCCAGGAGATGAAAATACAGAGTTCATATGTTCTTGAGGTACAACTGAATCATTTTCATATGTAGCCTGGCAAAGGGAAACATTAGAATCATATAAGCCATGAGCCATAGAATGCTGTGAAAATCTCTGGCAGTAGCTTGACACTGGCGAGAAAAGTTCAAGAAGATTTACAAATACAAATCCAACTTTTCTTGAGGAAGGAAAGCTTTTTTCAACACAGTCTATCAGGCAACCTAGAAACACAAACCTGTGTGATGGAGTGAGGGAGGATTTTTGCAGATTTATTTGGAATCCCAGATGATTTAGGAGATAATATACCTTTGCTAAGGACTCCTGATAACTGTAAAAAGACTCTGCACAAATAGGCAAGTTGCCTAATTCAGTAAAAATGTGGAATTTCTGCATTCTGCAATGGACCTCCACTGAGGCTTAACACTTTGTAAATACTCTTGGTGCAGTAGAGAGCCCTAAGAGTAACGTAGAAAATTGAAAATGTGACCCATATGCACAAAATCGTATACACATCGCTTAAAGTGGCTTGCTTTTGGAATGTGATGGTAAGCATCTTTGAGGTCTACGTTTACCATAAGACTCTGATCTGGGACCAGAGCTAACACTGTTTGAAGGGTCAACATCTTGAATTTGGGAATCTTGACAAAAAGACTGAGTAAAAAACAGATCCAAAACTGGTCTCCAAGAGTGCTTCCTCCTTGGAACCGGTAGCATTCTAGAGTAAATGCCCTTTCCTGTTTGCTCTTCAGGAACACGTTCCATGATGTCTGCTTCTAACATGTATAGGAACACTTGGGGAAACAGCTGAGTTTGATTGGGAGGGTGGGTGATCCCCCTGAAAGGAGGGGACTTTTCTATCCATTGAAGATTTTAACACTCTTGGATCATCTTCAAAACCCATTTGTCTGAGAAAATCTGTTGCTAAAACAGAGCATTGAGGGACAGATTCTGTGAAAGATGAAAAGATGCAGGGACAGGAGGGAAATGAAAAGTGACCAGGTTTCTGGCATAGCCATTCTGAGGAGGGCACCTGACACATTTTGGGGAAAAACTCCCTGCTTTTTGGGATTATTATTGGACCCTTCTTGACATCTCTTCCTAGATGTCTGCCTGTTAACAGGAGGAACCACTTGTTTTGTCTTTTAAAGGGAGAAGAGGATTTGGAAGGAAAGAACCAGGAGATCTTAAAAATCCTACAAATTACCTGCATTAATTTAACCCTCACATTGCATTGCTTGAGGACCTGCATAGCAGAAGCCCAAATAAAACCTCCTTGTCCAGGGGAATTCAAAATTTTTGACTATAAATCATCTGAAAATGTTTGATTACATACCCAAGCAAATTCTCTCGAGACCGAAGTAGAAGCCCTGGAAACAGTATCAGCATAATCATATACACTTTTTAAGGCATGTTTAGAAACTTAAGACAGGTTAGGAATAACCTGATTCAAGTAAGACTTACCTTCAGGAGGCTGGAAAGCAAAAAACTCTCTGAAACTACTCACACACTTCAGCATAAAATTCCGCATGTAGCCCTAGTAATTAATAATTCTAAAGGATACAATAGAGGAAGAAAATGTCTTATCCAATCTGTCCTACAGCTACCATCTTTATCTCCAAGAAATAGGTTAGGAGTAATAAGGAGACTGTTTGCAGCAGAAGCAGAAGGATAAATTGTTGTTTTATCTGCTCTAACATGAGAAAAGACATTTATTAGTTTGAGAGACTTTATACAGTTTATCTGCCTTTTTAGGTACTGATGGCTGGGAATCAGTTGTGATGCAAGCAGCTTTAAAAGTATCCTCCAAAGCTGTGAATCAAGAGTATTGCAGGCAGCTTTAACAGTATCCTCCAAAACTGGCAGAATGGGGTGAATGGCTGTAGTATGTGGGGCTTCTAATAATTCATAGTATCTGTGCAGTTCAGGGGCAAATCCATCCGTTCCCATGAAAACACTTCCTCTATTCTGGAGACAGTCAGAGAAAAGGAAAAACAAGTCTCCATATGTACAGTTTCAGGATCATTGACTACAGAGTCAGTCTTGGGCTATAGACCCTTCAGGTGAAATAACCCTGTATTTGCCCACATCAGAATCATCTGAAACATACCTCTCAACTGGCTCATTTTTGGCAGAAAATACCAAATTCTGGCTTAAAATAAAGAAGTGTCACAAAATTCCACATTGTTGTTCTTTGTCGTCAACCAGAGCAAGCATAATGATGTTAATATATTCAAAACTCAGATCTCCATTACAAGTAGGTTATACAATTAAATTCAAGCTCAGAATCAGAACTTCTGGCTAAAAAAGGCATCTGTTCCATTCAGTACACAGCATATTACTTAGCATTTTGGCTTCTTAAAGCTCAAAGATGAATGATTAGAAAGATATAACAACTAGTGGATTTAAGGAGCTTTTCCACAGCCTGGCTTCAAGAACTATAGCTCTAACTGTTAAAAACTCTAAGGTATTGTAAGTTTTGTGATCTTATGATGGTTCTACTCCGAAGACAGAACATCTCTGGATTTCATGGTCACAAGACTCCACAAAAAGCAAATTTACATGAGTACAGTGTGCCTTTATTTTTCATTTAACCAGCTTAGGATGTGTGTTGATGATCATTTCAGCATAGCATACATTCTGTAGTGCCAAGTAGTGAAAAGTTTCTTTACATCAGATAGATGGAGTTTTTTTTTTTTTTGCAGTTTGATGTTTTGTGTCAGTTTCTTTATGCTACACCCTCAATCCGAAGTGCTGGTATAAAAACAGAAATTATGTACTCACAGTAACAATGCATTTGTGTTGTCTGTTTTTGTCCTTCCTCAAGCAAGCAATGGGTTACCAATCTGACCTCGGATCTGACTTCATCCACTTCTAAAGGTTTGTCTCTGTGGCTCAAGCTCCTCTCCTACCCACAATCCTCCTGCTTTGCTAGAAATACCTCAGATCAAATTTGCCCTCCATTTAGCCTACACCACTCTCTATAGCACACAAAATATGTAATAATACATTATAAACAGCCAATAAAATCCCAGTCAGACTGTATGAAAGAAGGAAAAGAAGAAGTAAAGTACTAGAGGTCATCAACTGTCAGGCACTATGACACACATCAGGTCAAACTAGGAGACCAGGGAATAATATTTCCAAGTAGGAAGGGGGTTGGAGGGCTGGATGTTGAGGAATGATGAAAACAGACAACAGTGATTCATCATTATGCTGCGTGCATAATTTTTCTATCTTATATTGCTTCTTTTGTCCACTCCTCAACCAATGGAACAGAGTCTCCAGCTAGAGAAAGTCTAGGGTGGTCCTCGAGGAAGGATATTCCAGAGTACAGTGAAGCCAAACGCTGCTCTGTTTCTAGAAAGACTGTCCAATTTGTAGTGAGCAATGAAGGTACTAGTATTAGACCAGGTGTCAGCTCCACAAATGTCATCTATAGAAGCTGTAGACCAGAAAGTGGGGGGTGTGGCTAGAGATCTAGTGGAATGAGCCTTAAAAGGTTTAGGACATGTCAAACCATTTTTCTTATAGACAAAAGAAATGCAATCAGTGAGCCATTTGGCTAAAGTCATCTTTCAGACAGATTTATCCAGCTTGACTTTGGAAAAAGAAACAAATAACTGGTCTGATTTCCTGAAATATTCTGTTCTGTGGAGATAAGATCTAAGTTGTTTATGGACAACCAAAAGGTGCAGCATTTATTTTTCTTTGTTGGAAAAACATGGAAAGAAAACAGGAAGGTTGATGGACTGATTTATAGCTGTTTCTGAACCCACTTTAGATACAAAAGAAAGATAAGTATAGACAGGTACCTTGTCCTTCTGAAAACTCAGATATGATGATTAGAGAAAAGAGCCTGGAGTTCTGATACCCACCTGACCGATGTGATCATGACCAGAAAATTAGTTTTCCAAGAGAAAAACTTTAAGTTCACCTTGGCAGCTGGTTTACTGGGGGACAAACTCAGGGCTTGAAGAAAATTAACTAAATCCTATGGAGGAGTAGGATCCTTAATAGGTGTCAGAGTAAGAAGGTACCTTTGACAAACGTTTTGCATAATCTAGATAATGTCAGGGAGAAATGGTTATGTCCTTCATGAAAAAATAAGATAACTGCAAGTTGGATCTTTATACCAGAATGACAAGCACTACTGTTAAAAATGGAAGCAAGAAAATCCAAGATAGCTGGAATAGTTGCTAAAAAAGGGTCTAATTGCCTGTGGACAGACTAAAGAGAGAGTGTCTTCCATTTGCTCTTACTATCTTCCTAGTAGAATCCTTCTGACAGGATATGAGGATATGTTTAACTGAGGAGGAAAACCTGGACTGCTTAGCCATCATTAGAAGTGGAGAAACCATGCAATCAATTTGAGGGTCCGAATGTCTGGGTGAGTTATCCCTGATGGATGAGACAGGGTTTGGATCCAACATCCAAGGGGGAAAGCACCAGATGAGGCCACAGAAATGAAAACCATACTTGTTGAGGCCAGAACAGTGCAATGAGGACTACTTTGCACTATAGGTGAGAGACTTTATACAGGAATTTGGGAATTAGAGGGGTAGGATGAAATGTATATAGTAGTCCAGGGGACCAATCATGAATCACAGAATTTCTCGGTGACTCCCCCCTCTGGGGGGATAAGTGCAAAGTACCTGCTACACATGGAGTTGTGAGTGGAAGCACAGAGATTGCAGCATGGCTGATCCAATTGACAGAAAATTGTTTCTGCCACCACAGGGTTGACGGCCCACTCATTATGAGTAAGATGGACCTGTTCAGTTTGTCTGCTAGTATGCTGGACTTCTCCAGGATGTGCACTGCCAAAAGAAAACATCCAGAAGAGATCGCCCACCATCAAACTCTCAGAGCCTCTCAATATAGGAGAGAGAATCTAGTTCCCCCCTGCTTGTTGATATATAAGACTACCGACATATTGTCTGTCTGGATGCCAATCATTCCTGGAGGAAGAGCACCTTCAAACTCCTGCAACGGTAACAGGACTGCTCTCATTTCCAGAACAATGATGTGAAGATTGAGTGCTAAGTAGGACCAAAAGCCTTGAGCCATCCTGCGCAAGTACCCCCCCCCCATCTGTGAGGTGTCCATAGTCATGGTGGCTGTGGGTGGAGGAAGAATAAAAGGGACGTCCTGAGAAAATTATTTTGCGGTAATCCACCATGCTATCTGTTCCCTGCAAATGTCTGTAATCCATATTGGTGTGGACTGGGGTTGTCTTAATGATCATTGCACTGCAAGGATCCACTGCAGTACCCTGATATAGTACCTTGCTAGGGATACTAGAGTTATGGAAGCTGCCATAGATCCAAGGAGTTGTAACACCAATTACGCTGGTGGGGAAGGAAGAGAGAGGCTGTGGGATGCTTGACCTGTAAAGTGTTTATTCTTCTCTGTGGTAAGCTTGCAACTTGTGTCACCATATCCAGACAAGCACCAATAAACTCCAGGGCTTGAGTGGGGGAGAGCTGAGACATGGTGTAGTTCACTGTAAGATAAAAACACAATTGGAGAAAGTACTCCCTGGTTTGAATCAGTAGAGGCTTTGTGGGAGTAGAGAGGAGCCAGTCATTGAAATACAGAAAACACATAGAATCCCAGCAGTCTCAGGTGAACTGCATTTGGTGAAGACACTAGGGGCTATGGTGAGGCCAAAGGGCAGGGCTCTGAATTGGTAATGACTGGCTCTCAGCCAAAAGCAAAGAAATCTCCTGGATTGTCTGTCAATTTTGATGTGACAGTTCACATCCCAGAGATCTACTGAGCACATCCAACTGTCCTTGTGCAATAGCAGTAGAATAGATTATATCATTACTGTGAAGTCCTCATGCCGGGCCAGTAACAAGGAGCCTGAATCCTCAGCACTGACCACTGGAGAAGGATGTTCACGTGGAATACAAATGGATACACTCAGTATTTCCAGAAGCAGACCTCTCTGCATCACAATTTCCCTTAACAGCTCCCAGGAAACACATTCAGTCAGGGGAATTGTTCCTCTCTATATCTGTCCAGACTCCCAATAAAACTCCCCACTAGCACAGACTTAGCGAGGGTTCCAAGCTCAGTCCTCCCACACCCTCTCTGTGAAACCAGTGCTTTGTGTCCCTGCTCCAAGCAGCTGACACACATACTCTTTGAGATTTGATTTAAACACACACACACACACACACACACACACACACACACACACACACACACACACACACACACACATACACACACACAAACACACACACACACCTGGGAAAGGCTGGCACAGATTCACCTGCTGTCCCCCCTTCTGCCAAGACTATAAGGTAGTTATCACTGCCACCAGAACCCCTGCCTACAACTTTAAGGCTCTTACAAGGGTACCCAATTATACTGAGTGAAATTAATATTAATACAAATGGTAATATTGACCAAACAGCAAGGCTTTCAGGAGTGGTCAGAGTTATCACCAAATAAATATATGCAAATGCTATCAAAGCTTAAATATTTTCTAAAAAAGGACCATCCACAAGTTTAAATATATTTAATAATAAATATTAAAAGTACAAAAAAATACTAAATATCTATTCACAGTAAACATCAGAGTTTCAGTCACAGGGAATATTAAAAGACCAATTGAAAGTTTCACACAGTTATAGAAAAACAGTATTTAGCTAGTCTCACTATCTATTCCTGATTGACTAAAAGAATTACTGTTCCTACTTACTGAATAGAGCAAGGCAAGATGAGTGAGTGGTCCTTGTTGTCAGATACAAGACAGAATACAGAATGCTGCTAAGACTTCTGTCTCCTCTAATTTTAAACATTATTTCTGTCCAGAATGATAACACACACATCTGGTCATCTGACTTGTTTCCCACACTATTCCCCATCACTAGAAGCTACCAGGGCTTTAGCACATATGTGTTACCATACACACAGATAGAGCTTTGCTCAGATATGATGCAGCTGCTGGAAGTCGTAAAACCCTAAAACTATTTCACTAGGTAACCACAAGACCAAAACAGACCAAACTGTACCATGACACTGCAGGTCAGCCCAGAGGTGTAGCCAAGAATACACGGGAGATAATTTAACCGATTTAGTAAAACACTTGAAAGGATTAAGCGCTTTCATTGAGTTGGGATTCTGAAGAAGTTTTTCAATGAAAGCGCTTAATCCTTTCAAGTGTTTTAATAAACCAGTTCAATTATCTGCTGTGTGTTCTTGGCTACACCTCTGGGCTGACCTGCTGTCATAAAACTATTTTGATCTTCCTACAGGAGTTACCGACTATTCTCTAGCACAGACATTGTGTCTTTGGCTTAATTCAAAAGTATGGGATAATATCTTTATGGCTTAACCAATAAAATAATTTAATTTCAAAAATATTTTGCAAAATGAGGTGAATTAAGATTAACCTCTTCACTTCCAGTATATGCTGTTACAATGTATACATTTAAACAGTTATAATAATGCATGTACATTTCATTTCCTTCCAGCAGGGCACACTGTTGATACATTTTAACACAAGCAAACCTCACAAATACATTTTCATCACAAGCATCTGTTCAAATCTGTTTGACATACAAATAACATATAATTATTTACGAAGTTCCAGCTAGCTGTGCTGGCATATGTTACAGATCTACTGCCCTATTTCTCTGGCATGGCTGGCAGTATCTCCTATCATCACACCTCTCCCCCCTTTGAAGACTCAAGCTATTTTTTCAAATGCCTCTTGAAAAACGTTGCTTGAGAGGAATAAGCCTATCTGGGAACACATTATCCCATACCCTGTCTTGAGATTCCATCTGCCTTGGCATTGCTGAACCCACTACAGTGCTGCACTGTCATATCATATGCCTGCAACCCTAGACTCCACCATAATAACTTGGCATTTTGCTGGATGGCTCAATGTAGCCATAGATCCCTCTCAGACACCGCCTGCCTCCTACTTCAAATACTTAGCACCAGGGCTTCTCTATCATGGTAAGGTTTTGTCATGTTAACATGGTACAATTTGGGCCCCTGCTTCCTGCCTAGCAGTTCTATCTGCTATCATGTAGTTGACATCACTGACCTTCCTTACCACTTTGAAGGGTCCACCCCAAGCTGCCTGCAGGAATGAGAATCATAACCTGCTGCCCCACATCATACTCTGGCTCAACCAGACTTTTTTTGCTTTTGTACTTCTGCCAGGTTCTCTTGGGCTATGCCCATGAGTTCCTTGAGCCTTATCCTGAGGTTTAGGACATATGTCACAACAGAATCCTTGTGGAATTCACACTCACCCTCCCACTCATCATGAATCAAATCTAAAGGCCCCCCCACCCTGTGTCAATACAGCAACTCAAAGGTTGAAAAACCTGTGGATTCCTGGGGTACCTCTCTGTAAGCAAACAACAGATGGAGCAAATATTTGTCCCACTCTCTCTTAAACTGGTCAGCAAATGCCTGTAGCATGGTCTTTAGTGTAGAGTTTAACCTCTCTACAAGACCATTAGTCTGGGAATGGTAGGGGATGGTCTTTATGTGTTCCACCCCACAGTGCTTCCAAAGCAAGCCAGCAGGTCTGATATGAAATTGGCACCTCTGTCAGTCAGTATTTCTCTTGGGAAACTTGCCCTACTGGAAATTTCTAACAAGGCATCTGGCACGTTTTCTGCCTCAATGGAGTACAGAGCCATTGCCTCATGGTATCTGGTGACATAATCAACTACCACTAAGATATACCTCTTCTCTGTGGAACTTGGGGTACTTAGAGGCCCCACAATATCCATAGCTACCCTCTGAAATGGCTCCTCAATCACAGGCAAAGGAATCAAGGGAGCTTTGATCTTGTCTCCTGTCTTGCCTACTTTTCGGCACTGCCCACAGGTCCTGCAGTACCCTGTTACATCCCTTGCAATCCCAGGCCAATAAAAGTTTTGCATAATACATCTCTTGGTATACTTTATGCACATATGACCTACAAAAGGAATGTCATGGGCTTTGGCTAGAAGTGCCAGAAGGCAGGATCTAGGCACTACCAACTGCTATATTACCTCACCCTCTAGCCCTCTCTCAGGGGTACACACTATTTATAGTAACCATTTGTTCTTTTTTTTTTATTTCTCCAAATCTTTTCAGTTTCTAATACTATGATGGGAATGGACCCGATTCCTAAGTCAAAGTACAATTAAAGTTCATGAAATTAATATTGTTTCAATCTTTGATGTCAGCCAAAAGTGCTCATCGCAGCAGCTGCAATGTGCCCAATAATGACTCCTTCTGCAATTTGTATAGGGTTACATGGATTGGTAATATACCTAAATACAATTTTAGATCCTTTTTTACATACCTATTGCTCCTACTACTTATTGGAACTGCCTGGGTATCTTTCTTCTACATTGCTCTCGTTTCTGCCTGCAGATCCTGATATTTTATGACTTTGTGTCTCTCTGTATGCAAGATACTGTAGTCAATGGGTGTAGTGATTTCAATGATCAATGCTACTTTTGTCTTCTTTTATTGGACAACTATATCCAGTTTTGTAGGATCTATCTTTTGAACTATTGGTAATGGGTGCTCCCATGTGATATAAACTTAATTTTCTATGATGCTTTGTGTTTCATGTTTCCAGTGTTTTTCAGCCACTTCAGTACCATAATGTTTCCACAATCCCAAGTGCAACAGTCTTGCCACATTATTATGCCTTTCAGTATACAGTCCTTTTGCCATTAGTATGTCACAACTAGCAACACGGTGTGTGATCATTTCAGTTTTAAAAACCTACATTTGTCTGTTTCTCCCACATGTTCAATGGACTTTGTAAACCAGCACATACGTAGCCCACTATCTTGGGCTGCCAATATTAACCTTTCCTCTCTTGGTTTGAATTTGCCTCTCCTTAAGCATTCCTGCATTCATTCCTGATCAACAAGAGGTTCTTCCAGACGTTTTCTATACTTGCAACTATATTTATGCTTTTTCCACATTTCTTGTCTTCTCATCTGGTCCTTCACCTTATATTCTTTCTTTAGTTTTTTTTAGAACATTCAGTTGCTACCAGATTTTTATCTACTTCTAGTTTGATTTCCATTCCTGCTTGATGCCAATATGCTTCTGCTCAATTAAGCAGAGATGTCATCGTAGATTTATTTTCATCAAGTTTCAAAACTTTCACTATATTTGGGTCTTGTGAGGTCAGCAGATATGTGTGGAGTCCCACAATTGCAGATTGTAATCAGTTTCAAGAAGGCCCATCCCTCCTTGGGAATGGGGAATATATAATATAAAAGGAAGAAAGTGGTGGAGCCAAAATACCCAAGGAAATATATACATATGAAAATATAATAAAAGGGTATAAATACTTTGGCTGGAGATAAAAACACTTTGTTACAAAAATAAAAATTCAAATAGGTAAGCGCTTGCGAGGCAAAAGACCTAGATATAAACAAATAATTTTAAATTTTTGGCTTTGCAGAGAGTTAATGTTAGTTTACGTGAATGGGACATTAATAATGACACAGAATATGCTGAGTTAAGGTTGATTATAGATTTTAAGGCATATGTGCCACCTGACCTTAATAGTGCTGTTTCTTTAAAACCTCTTGAAGAAAAGAGGTCTACCTCATTGAATGTTATGATGTATTTTTATGGTGTGATTTTATTGGTTGTTGTATGTATTTATTTAAACCTCTGAATTTTTGTAGTTTATATCTAGGTCTGAAGAAGAGGGTTTCCTCGAAAGCACTGACCTATTTGCATTTTTATTTTTGTAATAAAGTGTTTTTTATCTCCAGCCAAAGTATTTATACCCTTTTATTATATTTTCAAATGGGGAATATATAATTTTGGTATACACTGATTTTTATAAATCATTTGGTGGGCATGAAGCATCCTTCTTGTTTTCCTATCTATCCAACATGTTTTGGGGCCAGTCAATCACTCCAAAACTGTAAGGACTTAGCAAGGAATAGCTTGGATTTTGTTCCCAGATGTCGATGCTGTTTTTAGAATTAATTTAAGTCTTCAAAAGTATTCCTTACTAAGTTTTATTCACATTTGCTCCTGTTTTTATTGTGCTCTTTCATCAATTCCCAAATATTTATGCACTCCTTTTTGCTCCAGTTCTTTTATATCACATTCTTGTCCCAAACTGTTTTCCTGGTGCTGCAGTTTCCTGTTTTAAAGGTTGCTTTTGCACTTATCAAGGCCAAATGACATTCTTATATCATCTGAAAAAGTTGTGACAACCTGTAGCTGTGCTTTCAGTTCCTCACCTGATGAGCTATACAGTTTTAAATCATTGACAAAGAGAAGATTAGAAGTATTTACACTTTGTTTTCTAGGAGCCAAACTGTAGCCATGGCTTAAGCTATTAAGTAAACAGATTAATGGGTTAATGGCAAGGCAGAATAGCAATGATGACAGAGAGTCACCGTGGAATATCCCCCTTTGAATTTTTACCCCTGGGATAATAATCTGTACTTTATCATGGCTTAATTGCAAAGTGGTCTGCCACTGTGTCATGGTCATTGTAATATAGTCAATCAGTGTAGGGTTTATCTTACACATTTTTAAGCACTCTTTTATCGGTGAATGTGAGATACTATCAAATGCTTTTTTATAGTCAATCCATGCCATACTTAAATTCTCCCCCTTTTTACAGTTCTCCAGTATGACTTTATTTAACAACAAATGATCCTTTGTTCCATATGACTTTCTTTTATTTCCCTTTTGTTCTACTGCCATAATTGAGTTTTCTTCTAAATGACTATAAACTCTGTCAGCATCAGTTCCCATGTATAGTTTATATGTCGTTGAAAGGGACCTTATTGGTCTATCATTTTTAGAATAGCTTGCAGGTTCACTCTTAAGTAGGAGCATTGTTTTTCCTGTTGTTAGCCAGGTTGGTGTCTGTTCAGGGTGCGCATATAAATAGTTCTTACTCATGGCTAAATCTTCGTGCAAAGATGTTAATACTTTTAACCAAAAGTTTGGCACTGCATCTGGGCCAGGGGTTTTCCAATTAGCGGCTTTTCTTAACTTTGTTTCAATCACTCTGGCTGTTACTTTATTCCATTTCATATCCTGCACCTTTAAACTTCTTATTCTTTCCTTTACTTCTTCTATCCATTTAGCATCTTTGTTATTTCCACAGGATCTTCATAGATACTTTTCCAAAATGTATATATTTCCTCTTTTTTGGCAGTCTTTCAATTCCTTTTATCTTGTTTCTCAATTCTCTATAAAACTTTTTTGGGTCATCAATAAATTGTTTGTTTTGTACTTTCCTTTGTATTTATTTGTGTATCTTCTAAGTTTTTCCATGTGTGCTAAAATTTTTAGTTTATTTGCGATCGTGTATGATAGATCCTGGTCTCTTTTAATACTGCACATTGCTTTTATCACATCTTTCTTAGTATATTTTTTTATCTATTTCCTCTTCTATAATCTTCTAACAGTGACACTTCTTGTCTTAATTGCTTTATAGTTTTCTCTATTCGATACTTCCATGATGGTATTTGATTTCTCCCCTTCCTTTCCCTCTCTAACCTGTGTTCTTGTGGTAGAACTTTATCAGTTATTAATTTAGCAGCACAGTAATATAGCCTGTTTACTTCTGTTATATCATATGGATCTCTATGGACAGACCTAATTACTGCATTTATTTATTTTATCAGACTTCTAACTTTTTGGGGTTTTATTGACCTTCTGCAGTCTATTTCTCTCATTGATCCATGTCTATTAAATCAAGCAGCTCTTCTCTTAGCTCATTTTCTTCCAAACTGAGGGCACATCTCGTTTTTCATTTCCTGTGGGCATTCTATAGAAAGTTCTATAGCATCTTCCTGTGGCACCTTCTCAGTTTCATCCTGTGCCATCCTTTGCTCTATCATATGGGAACTCACTGGCCTATCACTCCTCAAAATTGACTGCATCAGAGTTTCCACAGTTTCCTGTTCCTTTCCTTGCTGTCTAACTTCAAGTGAATGTTTATACTGGTTTCCTGTGGAAAGCACCAAAATATCTTGATATGGCACCTGACCAATTGCTTCCTGTTCCACTGGTTTCCCTTTAACTTGGATATCCAATGCTCTATCCCATTGTGGTGCTTTCTGCATTCGATTTTCTACACCAAATCTTTCACTTTGCAGGTACTTCATAACCTCAGTTTCTATTTCTTTAACTTCTCTATTACTATCTCCTTTTTTACTTTTCCTCTGTCTTCTTATTTTTTGTATTGTAAAGTTTTCCATGTCCAGATTCCTTTGCCTGTATTTCTCTTCAAATATCTTTGGTGCTGTTCTTTTTGTATTGGTTAGTTTTGCTTTCTCCTTTGATTAAATACACCATATTAAATCTCTTTTCCTTTCCCATGTCCATATTTCTTCTTCAGATGTCTCCTAATCTTCTTGTTTCTCCTTACTTTGGGGACTCACTCCATCATGTGATGTAACATGTCTTAGACCTTCTATACCAAATCCTTCACTTCGCAGACACTCCATAACCTCAATTTCTATTTTTTTAGCTTCTACATTATTAATTTTCTTTTCTACGTGCCATCTTTGTGATGTTATTTTTTTATTGTGAAATTTTCCATATCCAGATGCCTTTACCTGTATTTCTTTATGAAAAACTTTGGGGCTGCCTTCTTTATATTGATTAATTTGGCTTTTCCTTTGCATAAATACTGCACCATATCAAATCTCTCTTTCCCGTGTCCACATTTCTTTTTTATGCTTTTCAAATATCTCTAGGTTTTCCTGTTTATATTTTCACACTTCCTCAGATTCTTCTTTTTCCATACAGATCAAAGATTCTTGATCTATATACTGTTTTTTACAAATCTGTTGCATTAATGAATGCAAATTTTCTTTTTCTTGTGGAAGTATTTTTCTTTCCTCTAATTTCTCTCTTAATTGTTTTGTATATCTTGTGCCTTGAAATTCTGGGCTTTTCGCATAATAGTAACAATACATAATTTCTTTCTTATCCTCAATAGTCTACTCTGTCGTCTTTATGGCTCTTCTTTGGCCTGTCAGTTTTTGTGGACTGCTACTTCCTTCTACAACAGGGGGGCCACCCTCCCCCTGGGCCTGGCCTGGCCCCATTGTAGGAATGTTTCTGTATTTTGAGGATTCTACACTGTCATTTTTTTCCAGTACTGGCACCATTGAGCATACCAGGATTGGGGACTTTTTTATCCTGGGTCTTGTGCACTCAGCTATCTCTTTTAATTTTTGACCTACTTCTGTCCATGATATATGCTATATAAATACAGTCAACGTTTCTGGTCTCATTCTAAGGGGAACCAGTATCTGTCTGCTTGGGACGACATGATTGGCAGACCTCGATGCTTTGCCAGAGATGGCCTGCATCTGTCAACCCTGGGTTTCCAGGTACTGGCTAAGGCACTTACCACCCCTATAATGCCTTTTTTAGGCGATATTCCAAAGACCAAATTAGCACCATAACAGCTATAAATAAATGCATTCTGAGGGTCATGCTGCTCAACGCTAGAAGTCTAAATCTCAAGATGCACTCACTTGAAGCATTCCTCAAAATGGAGAACATCGACATTTGTGCTGTAACGGAGACCTAGTTTAAAGCAGCAGAAAGCACCCCTGTGTTACCAGAGTAGAACTCAATCCACACCTTTCGGTCCCAGAACATGGACCAAACCAAAGCTCCAAAGGTGGTGGTGTCTCCATATTTGTAAAGGATATGCACACCTCCAAACTAGTAGCCCAGCATAACGCATCTGAGATACTCCAGGTACAACTAACACTGGGTAAGACGGCAATTCAGGTCGTAGCCTTCTATAGGTCCCCAACCATGTCCCAAGACTCTCATTCCACATTCCTAAGCAACCTGGAAACTATTAAGATCCAACCCAACACTCTCATACTAGGTGACTTTAACTACCCCTCCATCAGCTGGGAAAACTACTCATGCACCAATGCACTGGCCCAATGCTTCCTGGAATTCATCAATTCCAATACCTTGGACCAGTTCATTCTTACCCCCATTAGAGGAAGCAACATCCTTGACCTGGTTATTACTAATATGGGCAACCATTGGTCTACACCAGTAGTCAATTCCTCCCTGGTTAGATCCGACCACAAACTAATCACCATGGAAATCCCCCCCACAAAGGTATCCACCATGAAAAACTTCTCCAAAGCTGACTTTGGACTCCTAAAAACAGAGATAGATAACTTCACGGCACCCATGCCAGTGGAAAATAGATGCATGACTCCCGAATCATACACCAATGCACTGTACGAACACGTACATAAATGGATGGAACTAGCCATACCCAACAGAACCAAGATGCTCTCCTCCAAAAAAAGGAAGCCAGTCTGGTGGTCTCCTGCCATTAATAAACTCTACAACAGAAGGAAGAAACGGTTGCAGAAAAAGGTGAAATCCTAAGATTGGAAAAATTCCTTCATTAGCCTTAACAAAAAGTTGAGATCCCTCATCAAAACCTCCAAAGGCAGCTATGAAGACAGAATTGCGACAGACACTAAAAACAACCACAAAGCCTTCTATAGTTATATCAAGAATCTCCATGACAATACCCAGATTTGCTCTGAGTTACTGCACAATGGTACCTCCTATACTGAGCCAACAGATATTGCCAACATATTGGCCGACAGATTTAGTGCCAACTTTACCCCCCCCCCCCCAAAGGACCAATCTCAATACTGAAAGAATGCCAGACACCCAACATTAGACCAGTCATAGAGTATAATGGCCCATTTGGCATGTACCTCACTAGACACCTGCAACAGCTGGAGAGGCCACAAAAGTACACACGAAGAGGATCCTAGACTTTAAACACATGTCCTACATGAAACAAAAAGAAAACGGAAACTAATAAACAATAAAAGCGGATCGCAACCAAAACTTTCTCGAAGCTATTTATTAAACAAAAAGCAATAAAACAAATATAACTTCACTTAGCGCTTTCACCCGTTCACATCACGGGTTTCATCAGACTCTGATGAAACCCGTGATGTGAATGGGTGAAAGCGCTAAGTGAAGTTATATTTGTTTTATTGCTTTTTGTTTAATAAATAGCTTCGAGAAAGTTTTGGTTGCGATCCGCTTTTATTGTTTACATGTCCTACATGGGCAGACTCAAAAAACTCCAGCTATTCTCTGTGTCATATCGTCTATTAAGAGGCGATCTCTGCTTGACTTATAAAGCCATGTCTAACCCAGCTCTGTTAGAAATACTACATCTAAAGAAATCCAAATCCCTCCACACCACACACTCCAGAGACCTCAAATTCATTACCAAAATCAACAGAACATACTGGAGGGACAGGTTCATAACCCAGAGACTACCCATGCTCTGGAATAGACTTCCCATACATGTCAAGCAGAGCACCTCACTAGCCCTCTTCAAGTGAAATCTTGATGAGTGGATGGGAAATAGAAAGTACACCCTGGGGATCACTCCAGTGGCTCTACTTGATAGAGGCACTGGGAACTAATGACAGGCGGCACAATGCCAGGGCACTTCTATGGGCTATGCTTGTAAAGGCCCCATGTCCATTAGCCTAGTACACACCTATAAACCTATATGTTAGTTTCGCCTTGGTGAGATTTTGTGAAAACAGGGTCTACCTCATGAAGGTACTCACCAAGACTTGAGGATGAATTCAATTTCAGCCCTACTACTCTCCTTTGCTTGCTGACTTTTCACCTCTCCATTCAGACCCCTGAACTATTAGTTCCAGTATACAGATTCCCTTTTTCCTTGAGACTCAGGTGCCTCCCTAGTTACCTCCATCAAGCCTCTTAGTTTAGGGTCTGACAGCTGACCTTGTCTCAGCTCTACTTTTGTTAATCTTCCCAGCTCCCCTTCCATAGGAAGTCTGATATCCTCTGACAGCAGTGCCTCACTGTTAGCCTGTGTACTACCACTCATCTCTGCCCTTGCAGTCACTCTGTCCAAGGGGACATCAGTACCTACCAGCAGCTGTGGCTCACTTCTACAAGGTAGCTCACTCCCTGAAAGAGCCACACAACCAGCCCTGGGTTCAGGTGTGAGGTCTGCTGGGTCTCTCTAGGCTAACAGACCCACAAGCCTGTCTCCATGCCTGACTGTTTGTAACTGCATGCACACAAGGTACGGCATTATCAAAATCATTCCCTATCAAGACATATGCAGGGATATCCTCAAACATCATCAGTAAAACGTGGATATCTACACCAGTGTCTCCGGTGGTTTGTTGTCTTTTTCAGTTTGTTTTTGGATTATTTTGAACATATCCTCAAACATGCCTACTTGCTTGCTTCCATTTCCAGCCTCCCAGTCAAGGTGAACTCTGACAAAAGGCATTTGGAATGGGGTGCCTCCTAAAGCTGTGACTGGAGTGGATTGCCCCAGCAAGTACTGTTCCTCTTTATCTACTGCAGGCTTCACAATGGTTATGTCAGAGGCTGTGTCTCTCTTAGGATTGGCCTGTTTTCCATCCCTTAAGATAGGATATAACATCCTGTGATACTTTGGTATCACTGTTGTCACTAGGCAACTTACCACTGACATTCTGTTATTTCCACTTACTGGCTCCTCCACCTCTTTTTCCCCACCTTGCCTTCGTGGGCATCTATATGCTACATGGTCCCACTGGTTACATGTAAAACATTTAACTCTTGATCCTGGCTGTGTACCTGAACTAGTGGCTTCCCCTGTTACTGGCGGACTCTGTTGGGATGGTTTAGGGTGTCCACCATGTGTTCCCTTATATCCGTGTGCAGCACTGGGTATCCCTTTCCTGTGCAGTGATGCCCTGCTTGCTAAGTAGAGATCTGCTTTCTTCCCCAGCTCATCTGCAGAGTTGCATTCTCAGTCTGCCAACCAGACTCTCATGTCCTCAGGCAAAGTGCTAAGGGCTTGTTCCCCTCACCAAAAGTTCTGCCAGCCCTTCAAAAATGGTGACCTGACACTCACTCACCCACCTTTGAAAATAAGTGTTTAACTCAGCAATATAATCGCACACACTTTCATCTGCCTTGCGTATATGCTCACAAAACATTTTTCTGTAAGCTTCAGATTTTATATTAAAGCATTCAAGCAAACATTTCTTGACTTTTCCTTAGTTTAGACAATCACTATCTGATAATTTAGAAACAGCAGTTACAGCTTTACCACAGAGTAAGGGAGTCAGGAACTACACCCAGAGCACTTGGTCAACATCATGGCGTTTACATACCCTTTAAAATATATGAATAAAACTATCAAAATGATCACCCTCTGTAAATTGTGGAACAAGTTTACTGAGTTTACTGCTTCTGGGGTTCAGTTATTCCCTTCTCCATTACCTCCATGACCTCAGTAAAGTGTCAGCATCTCCCTCTCATGTTGACACTGCTTCTTATTTTCTTCAGCCTCCAAACAGCACTATCTCTCTGCTTATTCTAATTCCATCTGTTTTGCCTGCCTCACTCTCTCCACTGATTCTAATTCCATATTTTGACCTCCAGTTCAAGTCTCTAACTCCAGACAAATTTTTAAGTCCTCTGAGGAAAAGGTGAACTGTCCTGTTTCTGAGAACTGAAAATTCCCATCACCAAACTGGCTATCCTCCTGGTTGTTGTTCTACGTTGCAACTAAGGCTGAAATAATTTCATCTTTAGACAGGGTGGCATACACCAGTCCTTTGGCCTCACACACCTTGGCCAACCAGTTCTTTGCCAACTTGCCATAATCCTCTGCTGACATTTTTGTCTGCTCTCTCTACTAAATTAACAAAAAATAAATAAAAACTGTTGTGATATGAAACTCTGAATGTTCACTGTGTGGCTGCTGAAAGAATGCACACCTTTAGTGTCAACTGCTTACAGGCTACAGATGTTCAACATACCGCCACTGTCACCAGTATGTAACATCCCCATGATAGATCATTAATCAAGGAACCTGAATCCTCACCACTGACACTGGAGAGGCATGTTCACTTGGAATACAAATGAATATACTCAGTATTTCCAGATGCAGACCTCTCTGCATCAAGCACAATTTCCCTTAAGAGCACCCAGGAAACATGTTCAGTCTGGGAGTTGGTTCCTCCTTATATCTGCCAAGATCACCAATAAGCTCAGAGTTGAGTCCTTAGCGGGGGTTCCTCCCACACCCTCTCTGTGAAACCAGTGCTTTGTGTCCCTGCCCCAAGCAGTTGACACACATACACTGAGATTTGGTTTACACACACACACACACACACACACACACACACACACACACACACACACACACACACACACACACACACACACACACCTGGGAAAGGCTTGCACAGATTCACCAGCTGTGCTCTCCTCTGCCCAGACTATAAGGTAGTTATCACTACCATCAGAACACCTGCCAGCTACTTTAAGTCTCCTGCAAGGATACCCAACTATACTAAGTGAAATTAATATTAATACAAATGGTAATGTTGACCAAACAGCAAGGCTTTCAGGAGTGGTCAGATTTATCATCAAATAAATATACGCAAATACTCTCAAAGCTTAAATATTTTCTAAAGAAAA
Source organism: Protopterus annectens (assembly GCF_019279795.1). NCBI lineage: Eukaryota > Metazoa > Chordata > Ceratodontiformes > Protopteridae > Protopterus > Protopterus annectens. The sequence continues at coordinate 1,224,832,868 of NC_056739.1, forward strand.
GACTAGCCACAATGAAAAGTTTAAATATATGTAATAATAAATAAAAACACAAGAAAATACTAAATATCTATTCACAGTAAACATCAGTGATTCAGTCACAGGAAATATTAAAAATAACACCAATGGAAAGTTTCACACAGTTATAGAAAACACTATTCAGCTAGTCTCACTATGTATTCCTGATTGACTAACATAATTGCTGTTCTTACTTAGTGAAAAGAGCAAGAAAAGATAGGTGAGTGGTCCTTGTTGTCAGATCCAAGACACAATACAGAATGCTGCTGAGACTTCAGTCTTCTCTAATATTAAAACATTATTTCTGTACAGAATGACATCACACACATCTGGTCATCTTGACTCTGTTTTCTACACTATCCCCCATCACTAAAAGCTACCAGGGTTTTAGCACATATGTGTTCCCATACACACAGATAGAGCTTTGCTCAGATGTGATGCAACTGCTGGAAGTCATAAAACCATAAAACCATTTCATTCTTCCTACAGGAGCTACCAACTATTCTCTAGCACAGACACTGCGTATCTGGCTCTATTCAAAACTGTAAGATAACATTGTTATGGCTTAACCCATAAAGTAATTTAATTTCAAGAATATTGTGCATAGTCAGGTATATTAAGATTAACCTCTTCACTTCCAGTATATGCTGCTACAATGTATACATATAAATAGTTACAATCATGCATGTACATTTCTTTTCCTTCCAGCAGGGCACACTGTTGGTACATTTTAACACAAACAAGCCTCACAAATGCATTTTCAGTGCAAGTATCTGTACAAATCAGTTTGATATACAAATGACATATAATTATTTACGAAATTCCAGCTAACTGTGCTGGCATATGTTACAAATCCACTGCCCTATTTTCCTGGCATGGCTGCCAGTACCTCCTATCACCACATTGACCATTTGGAACTTGGCACATTTGACATACATATGTTTGGACTTCATTTGACATACATGTTTAAACAGCTGAGATCCAAGATAGGCCTCATGTCCCCATTTTTCTTTAGCACCAAAAAGAACTTCTAGTAAGTTCAGAATGCTTATTGGTCTGGAGGGACCATCTGCATGAGTCTTTTTAGCCAGCAGATTTTCTATTTCCATGGTTGCTGCTTTCCCTGACTGGGCAGAATGTCAGGAAGTTTTGTAGATTGACTGGGGGACTGAACTGAAAAGAGTGTGTAGTAACCTCTGGAAATAATCCTTTGCACACAAATGTTTTTGGTGATGGCTGTTCAGGTTTCTGGGTGCAGGGATAAATGCCCCTGACTGGATCCAGAGTGCATCAGTTGGGCAAACTTTCAGGAACCCTGATAGGGCTTCTCAGACAGAGGACCTCTGAATCCCTGGTTTTGAGGCCCTCCTCTGCTACAAGGGTGTTATCTGCCATTTGAGTTCTCCCATCTGGCTTGTATGGGAGGACATGTCCACATAGGAGTTCTGAGAACAGCCTTGTGACCTACGGAACCATATTTTCTGTTTTAGGAAAAGGTCCTTTGAGGTACAGAAAAACATATCCCTTCTGCAGATAAAGTCTTCCCATCTTATTCACTCCTAGATAGGGTATCTTTAACCTTGGGGCTGAGTAAGACAGATCCATCAAAAGGAGCAATGATGAATGATGACTTGAAAAGCCTCTACAAAGTCACAGAGGTGCATCCAGGCGTACTGTCTCATAGCAATTCCTGAACCAGTTGCTCTCAAAGCACCTTCTAAGGTGTAGAAAATGAGCCACATAGAGGCATTCAATATGGACTGTAGAATGGCCAGTTGCAAAGAAATAGTCTTCTTGTCCTCCACAGACATGGACCCCAGCATGGTATTGGAAAATTCCTTGCTCATGTCCCTCTGAAATCTTATGACATGTGCCAAATAGTTCAGTGACCAGACAGCAAAGGTTGCTGATGTACAAACATGCTTCTCATACTTTTCCATTCTCCTGGATTCTCTACTGGGGGGATGGACAGTATAACTTTGTTCAGCAAGTTCTTTCTTGGTGGCCGCTGCGAACACCATAGCATCTAATGGGGGACCCTTGCTCCAGTGGGCCCAATCCTTTGGAGCAATCAGGTACTTGTCAAGGTACTTGTCAAGTCTTTCAGGGATTGGCTTTGTGATATCCATATCCTTCCAAGCTCAGTGGGAGATGAGGTCCACCATCTTGTCTGCCAGGGGACTACTCAGGATGTACCTCAGCTGACTCTGAAAGCCTCAAGAAAACAGAATCCTCTTGAGAAGGGGGGGTGGAAAACTAAACACTTTCTGTCTCAAAAGTTTGAGTAATTCACTGAATGAGACATCCTGAAAGGGTGATCTGGGGGGACCCTTCCCCTTCAAGGTTGCTGTCTTCTGTGAGGGATTCCTGTGGGGAATGTTAGTGTTTTCTCTTGCTTGTAAATTGGGATGCTCCAGAGATGACTCGGAGGTGTGAGCAGAGTCCTAAATGAAGACTGTCTCAAGGCTTGTACTGGCCGACTGCCCCAACAGGACATGATGTAGAGGTTCAGAGACCAAGGCAGACAGTTGTGGAAGGGCTGGACCAGAGGGAGGCAAGTATATTTTGTCCACAGTGGTGGAGAAAGCATTCTCCACCACATCAAAATCAGATGACATGGGAGAAACAAGGGCTGTCCTGGTAGAAGCCAAGGACAACTGCCCAGATGGCTCACAACATTGCCATGACTCTGCCTCAAAGCAGAGGGCAGGCCAAACAGTCTAAGGCTCCAAGAGGAAGGGATGACTCCAAGAGCAGCAGAGTCAAACCCAACCCCTCCAGATCTGGCACCAACACTTCGGCACCAAGATCCCTCTGGCTCCAGCAGAATCAGCACCGACTGGTTCACAGATGTCAATGAAGTCAAAGAAGACAAGGCCTTCAGATCTGATGCAGACAAACATGGAACTCTTGAGTCCAACAGCTCTGAAGCCGGAGGTCAGATCACAGTAGGAGTCAACACTTTGGTTGGAGCTGAAGGCAGGCTCACAGGTCTGTAAAACTCCCAGCTGAATTTGGGCCCAGAGAAACTTCCTCATCATCCTGTCTACATCTGCTTTGGTTAGGCTCCTACATAACCTGAGAGATGACAAGGTAGACGGTGGCCGGAAAATCCTTTGTGGGGTCTCAGAAAGTAAAGGCGAATGGATCTGACAGGGTTTTGGTTCCATGGTGAAAGTGGAGGAGTGATGAAACTGAAATGTTGCTTTTGATCTAATCGATCCAGGAAGCCAGGTAGATCCAAAGATTTGGAGACCTTGTTGGGTGGAGCAGAACCCAAAACAGAAGAGGGAGAATGATCAGGGAATTGTTCCCTAGCCTCTTTACCTATTGTTGATAAATCCCCCTTAGTCTTCTCAGAGGACTTTTTGAAAGGGGGATTCCAGAAGAAGATGCATTAGATGTAGACAGTAATAAGCACTTAAGCACTAGTTTGTTGCAGCGTTCAACCAAAGCCTGATGGTTAAGGCTTGCACAAGTATCACGCTCAACATCAAGATGGGCTGAGCCCAAACAATAAATGCATTCTTGGTGGGCATTGGAATTATAAACCTTATGGCCATAGGAGGTGCATTTTTTGATGGCAGTGGACATTTTAGAAATAAGGAAAAAGAATCTATATCAGAAGAGACAGAAAGGGAGGAGAAAAAGATGACTATCAACAATGGTAAAAACAGAAAGGGATTACCAGCAGTGTTAAGGAAGAAGTACCTTCAAAAGTTAACACTAGAAGCAAGGGAAAACACTGCAAGGGCTCAAGGCCTGTACGTTAAGGATAAAGGAGAGAAGTAAAACAATGTTTTTTTTTTTAATCTGTATATATCACAAATAAGAAATAGGGGAGGAAGGAACAAAAAGAATAGCTTAGAAAGTCAATAAAGTATCTGAAGAAACACTCATCCTATCCATGAACACCCTCACCACGGTAGACTACATCCATTTGCTGAAGCAGCAAATGAGATCTAAGATAATTCTAGTGAAATAGGGGGATTATGGGTAGTGGTGGAGCTTTCTATGGAGCCAAGTCTTTAGAAGTGGCCAAAGTAGGATCCAAGGTCAGATCTGTGATCCATCAGTTGAGGGACAGACGAAAAAGACAAAATCAGATTGCCTGTTTGCTTTTTTCTAAAGTAGCTAAGACAAAAAGAACACTATTATTTAAGCAGTGCTGCCACCTGCTGGTGTAGTAAATTAAGATAAAAAATTGTACTGTTTAAGATGTTATTTTAGCCATTCTGCAAAACTAGTTGTGACATTGTGAGATATTGCCAGCTGTACCGGGAGAAGTGGGACAGTGCATGTGTGGTATCTGCCAGCATGGCTGGCTGAAGTTTTGGAAATAATCTTATGGCATTTGACTGTCACATTAATTTATACAGAAACTTGTATTAAAATGTATTTGTAAAAGTTACTTATGTTAAAAAAGGCTGCAACAGACTCTTAACAGAATTCTGAATGTGAACTGTGCCAGAGTCAGGTGACTAGATGGAATGTAATTCTATAACTAGCTGAGGAATGGAACTCTGACAGGAGCAGTTTGAGTTTGCTTTTCTTTTGAATCTGATATATAAAAGATATATACCAGTTATCACAGTTCAGTTGTTCAGTAGTTGTGCAGTTCAGTGTGTAGAGAATCTCATCCTGCCTTGTGGAAGTCAGCATCTCAGCAGTACATCTTGCCTTGCAATATTAAGTGAATTAACTAGGGACAGTTTCTCTTTAGTTCAGTTATGAAAAGTACAGTGAGATTAGTTTAGTATTATTTCTTTTTTCTGCATGTGAAGTTCTATCCAACTGTGTTATTTTATATTTCCTATGACTGAAAACTCTAATGTTTATTGTAACTAAATATTAAGTATTTTACTGTATTCTATTTTTATTATCCATTATTAAATATTGTTATACCTTTTCATTGTGGCTGGTCTTTTAGTGAATATTTAGTAATATCCTGAGAGTTCCTGTGCTTATTTCAGTGTCACTTTGGCCACTCCAAAAAACCTTACTGCTTCAGTCACACTCTACCATTCATATCAGTATTAATTTGACACAGTATAATTGGTTACCCCTTGTAAGAGCCTTAGAGCATTTGGCTGGTGGCAGCTACCTTGTAATCTGGAGAAAGGGGACACAGCTGGTAAATCTGTGTCAGCCTTTCCCAGGTGTGTGTGTGTGTGTGTGTGTGTGTGTGTGTGTGTGTGTGTGTGTGTGTGTGTGTGTGTGTGTGTGTGTGTATGTGAGAGATACTGATTTTTTAAACTATGCTAGAGTAAAACAATGTTTACTACACTGTTTTAACTTAACACCTGTAACTTACAGAAAATGTTTCATGAGCATAGACACAAGGCAGATGAAAGTGTATGTGATATTGCTGAGTTAAGCACCTACTTTGCCTAAGGACATAAGAATCTGGATGGCAGACCAAGAATGTAACTCTGCAGATGAGCTGGGGAGAAAAAGGGATCTCTACTTAGCAAACAAGGTATCACTGCACAAGAAGAGATACCCAGTGCTGCACATGGATATGAGGGAACCCGTGGTGGGCAGCCTAAATCACCCTAACAGAGTCTACCAGTAACAGGGGAATCTACTAGTTCAGGTACATGGGCATTACCAATGATTAGATGATTTAAATGTAAGCAAAGGGGCCATGTAGCATACAAATGTCCACTGTAGCAAGGTGGGGAACAAAAGGTGAGGGAGCCAGCAAATGGAAATAACAGTGTGCCAGTAGCAAGTTGTCTGGAGACAACAGGGGTACCAAACTATCACTGGAGTCTGTATTCTTAGTGGATGGAAGACAGGCCACTGCTAACAGAGACACAGCCTCTGACATAATCATTGTGAAGCTTGCAGTGGTTAAAGAAGAGCAGCACTTGCTTGGGCAGTCCACACCAGTTAGAGCTTTAGAAGGGACCCCATTCCAAAAACCTTTGGCCAGGGTTAACCTTGACTTGGAGGATGGAAAAGGGAAGAAGCAAGTAGGTGTGTTTGAGGATATCCTTGCAGATGTTTAAATCAAGAATGATTTTGATAATGTAATACCTTGTGTGCATGCAGTTACATGCAGTCAGGTTTGGAGAGTGGTATGCCTGAAGCTGGGGCTGATGATTTGGTTAATTTCAGTGAAGGAGCTAGCTTGTAGCAGTGAGCATGAAAGTGAACCATAGCTGCTGGTAGGTACTGATGTTCCCTTGCACAAGGTGACTGCAAGGACAGAGGTTAGTGGTAGCTCCCAGGCTGACAGTGAGATATCATTGTCAAAAGATACTAGGCTTCTTGTGGAAGGGGAGCTAGGAATGGTCAAGAAAGCAGAGTAGAGACAGGCACCACTTTTGGACCCTACCTTAAGAGGCTTGAGGGAGGTAACTAAGGAAGCACCTGATGCTCAAGGAAAAGGGGAGTCTGTATACTGCAACAAAAGATTACTGTACAAAGAGTGGACCCCTGAGGGAGGGCTAGAGGGTGAGGTAATACAGAAGCTGGTAGTGCCCACAGCCTACCATCTGGCACTTCTAGCCCATGACTATCCTTTTACAGGTCATATGGGTATAAAGCATACCAAGAATCATATTATTTGCCTGGGTTTGCAAGGGAGGTAACAGGGTACTGCAGGACCTGTGAGCAGAGCCAAAAGGGAGGCAAGGCAGGAGACAAGGTCAAAGCTCCATTGATGCTTTTGCCTGTGATTCTGGACCCATTTCAGAAGGTAGCTATGGATATTGTGGGGCCTCTAAGTATCCCTAGTTCCACAGGGAAAAAGTATATCCTGGTGGTAGTAGATTATGCTACCAGATATCCTGAGGCAGTAGCTCTGTCCTCCACTGAGGTAGAGAAGGTGGCAAATGCTTTGTTGGAGATTTTCAGTAGGGTAGGTTTCCCAAGAGAAATACTGACTGACAGAGGTGCCAATTTTAGGTCAGACCTGCTGGCTTGTCTGTGGAAGCATTGTGGGGAAAAGCAGTTACAGACTAACTTCTACCATCCTCAGAATAATAGTATTGTGGAGAGGTTAAACGCTACACTAAAGACCATGCTACAGGCATTTGCAGACCAGTTTAGCAGAGAGTGGGACAAATATTTGCTCCACTGAATGATTACAAACAGAGAGGTGCCCCAGGAATCCACAGGATTTTCACCCTTTGAGTTGCTCTATGGGCATAAGGTGAGAAGGCCTTTGGATTTGATTCATGATGAAGGGAGGGTGAGTGTGAATCTGTTATGGACTATTTCTGTAACCTCAGGACAAGGTCTAGGGAGCTCATGGGTTTGGCCCAGGAGAACCTGGCAGCAGCCCAACAGCAGAAAAAGGTTTGGTATAACAGGATGGCTTGAGCCTGAGAGTATGCTGTGGGGCAGCAGGTTTTGGTGCTTATTCCTGTCAGACACAATAAGTTCAGGCAGCTTGGGAGGACCCCTTCAAAATGGTATGGAAAGTCAGCAATGTCAATTACATGATAAAACTGCTAGCCAGAAGGCAGGCTCATAAATTGTACTGTGTTAACATAATGAAGCCTCAACATGTCAGGAAGGTCCTGGGCAGACTGCAAAGGGCAGGGTTGACCATTAAACCCAGTAAGTGTCAAGCAGGTATGGCAGAGGTCTCCTACCTGGGACATAGAGTAAGGAGCGGTAAGATTAAGCCAGAACCTGCCAAAGTGGAGGCAGTTCAAGCATGGCCTTTCTCCATTACCAAAAAGCAGGTGAGGGCATTCCTGGGACAACGGGGTACTATAGAAAGTTTGTTCCCAATTATAGTACAATCGCTGCTCCTCTCACAGACCTGACAAGGAAAACAGGCTAGATAATGTAGTGTGGACCCCAGCCTGTGAGCAGGCATTCCAAAAGCTTAAAGGGTCTGTGGGAATACCCTGTGTATTAGCCAGTACATATTACAGCAATCCAACACAGATAGATTCTCAAGAAAGGATATAGGTTAAATTGTTCACAGAGAAGACCATTTGTCTCAAGCAACGATTTTCCAAGGTCACTTGAAAAACTAGCTTGAGTCTTCAAAGACGGGGAGAGTTGTGACGTTGTGAGATATTGCCAGCTGTATCAGCAGAAGTGGGACAGTGCATGTGTGGCATCTGCCAGCATGGCTGGCCAAAGTTTTGTAAATAATCTTATGTCATTTGACTGTCATATTAATTTGTACAGATGCTTGTATTAAAAATATATTTGTAAAATGCGCTTATGTTAAAAAATGTGAACTGTGCCAGAATCAGATGACTATATGTGGTGCAATTCTATAATCAGCTGAAGGACGGAACTCTGGCAGCAGCAGTTTATTTTTGTTTTTCTTTGGAATCTGATACATAAAAGATCTATGTCAGTTATCACAGTTCATTTGTTTAGTAGTTGTTAGCTGTACAGTTCAGTGTGTGTGTGGAGTATCTCATCTTGCCTTGTGGAAGTGAGCATCTCAGCAGTACATATTGCTTGCAATATTAAGTGAGTTAACTAGGGACAGTTTCTCTTTAGTTCAGCTAGGAAAGATACAGTGAGATTAGTTTAGTATTATTTCTTTTTTCTGCATGTGAGATTATATCCAACTGTGCTATTTTATATTTCCTGTGACTGAAAACTCAGATGTTTATTGTAATTAAATATCAAGTATTTTCATGTTTTCTATTTTTATTATACATTATTAAATATTTTATACCTTTTCATTGTGGATGGTCTTTTGGTGAATATTTTTAATATCTTGAGAGTACCTGTGCTTATTTCAGTGTCAGTGTGGCCACTCCAAAAAGCCTTACTGCTTCGGTCATACTCTCTCAGTCACGTCAGTATTAATAACAAAGACATGCATCTGGAGAGTTTCGCCCCAGGCCTCCACTGAAAACTGGCTTGTTCCAAGTTGGACTTTCCTGGTAAACAAATGTTAAATAAAATAAATAAATAAAATTTGACACAGTATAATTGGTTTCCCCTTGTAAGAGCATTACAATATTTGTCTGGTGGCAGCCGCCCTGTAATCTGGAGAGAGGGGACACAGCTGGTGAATCTGTGTCAGCCTTTCCCAGGTATGTATGTGTGTGTGAAAAATCAGATATTCAAGTGTGTGTGCCAGAAACTTGGAACTAGAACACAGTGCTCCAGCGTGGGTCTTGTTTGGGATCTGGGGAGACAGAGAGTCCAGTCCCAGTGGAGTGTGTTCCCTGTGTGCTCTTGGAGGAAACTGTGTTGAATGCAGAGATCAGCATTTGAAATACTGTATAAATCCATTCCTGCTCTTAGTGACTATCTCTCACTGGTGTAGGTGTAGAGGACTGGGGATCCTTGATTACTGGCCTGAGGTAAAGAGGAGCAGTCACACTAGTTTCGAAAAAGATTTCTTACATTTGTCGTTTTTCAGTGTATTATGTGTAAATGGCACATCATCTACAATCCAGTACAATCAATTTATGTTCAGCTGAAACATAATAAGATAAAGTTTCATGATAATTTGAACAAAGAAATTCTATGTAAAATATGTTGCTATTTGACCACTTACACCCCCCCACATACATCTATTACTATCCTAACTATAACATTCCTTCTTGGTTAAATGTTTATTCTCAGATAATGTCTGACTTTCTGTTAGCTCATGTGTCATGGTATATCTGTACCACTCTCTGCATCTCATTTGTTTAATGTAAAATTTCTTCTTTTATGATTGTATCCATGGGTAGGTCCATTTCGTACAACTGCTTGTTTACTGGTATAATCCTGAAGTACTACCTAGTTGAAGGACTTAATTATAAAGGTTCCAAGTGGAAACCGCTAGAATCAAACTCCCTGTCTACAAGATAAAGCTTTACTGCCTTTGATTGTTGCTTGCAAAAACAGTTGCATTTCTTTTCATTTTTGGTATACTGCTCAGGTTTGAATCTTACAATAACAACAATAATAGTTTTACAGCAAAACTTCTGAGCTGTCCACTTGCGGAACAAGAATGTACAGTTATCAGAACTACATTTTGATTTCTGTATAAATGATTCCCCATCCTTGAGGTGCAATGATTTCACAGTTGATTTTATAAAGTAATAGTAGCTGCAGAGACAAAGACTATTTGGAACAGTGAGTGAGATGATCTCCTTATTTTGCATAGTTTTGTCACTCTCATTTTTTAAACTTGTGTTTCTGAGTGGAGATATCCTGCAATCTTACTGTAAGAGGGAGGAGTTATTTGCTATGCAAATGGCATGCTAATTAGTTGTCCAGATTTTTGTTCGGATATACCTACTTTTTAAGAGTAACTGTCCACCTTTTAGATGTCTGCAGGCTGAGAGGTATAATATAAAAGAACATCCTCATTACTAGGAGTAGAGGAATAAGGAAGACAAGGAGAGACTAGGTACCAACTACTGACAGTCTGCAACAAACTCCTGGCTAAAATAAGAATATAATTTTTTACACAGAGACACCATCTTTTCTTTTATCAGAATGATTAACTTTTTGTTTAGCTTTCCTAGGAACATTTTTAAGGAAGACCAAGAAGGGGAAGGCATATCATCCTCAGAAGACGTCTCCTTCCCTGGCCACCATAGAAAGACCCTCCTAAGGTATTTCCTACACCTAAAATGGGTGGTTCTCCCATGCTCAATTCAGGACTTTTGAACAGTCAAAGAGAACATGTCTGACCCCTGGTCAACAGTGACAAACAATGCTACACTAGAGGGATTTGAGGAAACTAAGTGATATGAGGAACCAGCAACCACCACTGCAAAGTCATCTACCATCAGCTGAAGTACTGATTGAGCCTGTGCTGAAGGCAAGGGCTCATGCTTTAACTATTTCTTTCTTTTTAAGTTCATTGGAGGAAGGATCAGTAGGACTAGGGTAATTATCCATGCTGTAGGGAAGGAAGAAACCTAACTGCTGGTAAGCTATGCTGGGAGGAATCAGTCAGAAGGTTAGTTGTGACTTAGTGCACAAAAGCAGTACACAACCCTTCAAAAATTACAATTCCACAACACAGAAGTTACACAAGCAGCACACAACAATTCCCTGTAAAATTCAGAGATACTTCCACAAAGTGTACTGCCCAATAAAAAATTAACAAAGTGAGTTTTCACAAAGTGTACAATTTCTGACATTAAAATACACTTTCCAACAGACAAAAAACACTTAATTAGTTAAAAAATATTTAATAGGCCCCACAATTGAATTAGACAGGTTACACTAAGAAAACAATTCCTACAACTAAAATAGTGGTACTTTAGGAATGCCTACAGACATTACTGAAAAGCTGGTCTTCTTAAAATGAAATACCACAATGCTGACAGAAAATATGTACATATATTAAAAAAATTCTAAATCATAAAAATAAATGTGGAATGGTTCCCCAAGGGGGTCTTATTTATCTGACAAGAAGCCTTTGGCTGTGTACTATTCCTGAAAAGCCTCAGAGCTGCATTTGCACAAGGTGGCAAGAATGACCCACTTCCATATCAAGACTGAATCCTGGTAAACTTCTAAAGTTCTTGTATCTCCTTGCCTGTCAATGTACCACATAACTGTGGTGTGCCTGTGTTAATTTACTGGTAGCCAAGAAGCAAACTGCCCTGAAGAGCCAGTAAAGCTGCTTTCATCTCTATCAGTCTGATGAGCAGAGACCTTTCTTTTTCAGACCATTTAACCAGCACTAACAGGATGCTGAAAGGTGCTTCCCAAGCCTAGCCTGATGAGTCTCTGGGTTATTTGCTGTATCACTACTGGAGGAAGACAGTAGTGTGCTCACCATAGTAATTATACTTTACACAGTTTAGAAGATGAACTGGTGCCTCCAAGGCATTCAGACATTGGCTTCAGGAATTCTTCTTGATCTACTGGGGTCATCCCTCATGTGTAGTTGCGTGTGCAGGACTAGTAGAATGCAAGAGGACACGTAATCCAAGGGACTTGCAAAGCTCCTACCTGTTATGATTTTCTATTGGCAGAAGACTATTATAAGTGCTTGAATTTCCAAATGTTTGTCATAGGAAGGAAACACATTAATTTGGTCTGAGTCCATAATGATTTCTAACAATGGTTACTAAAGCTGAAGGTGTTAGTGATGACTTCTGGATATTCATTGTGAATAACAGAGGTCTGAATTGGGTTAGGTGTAGTTAAGATGAGTGGCAGTAACAGGATTTTCAATGTGGCAATTGAAAACAGTAGTCCAAGCCCACACATATAAGATACAAGGTATCTTTAAGCTATAATACATCCATGCATGCTCAACTCCATGGTGGAACTAGGAATGCTAGCAGCTGTTCTTTGTTCTTATCGTATGAACTACATCATAACTTTGCATTTCTTGATGTATATGTGTTGATATTCCTAGCCAATATAGTACATATCTTGTTATTTATTTATACTTCAGTATTCTCAAATGGGATTCATATATCCTTAAATGCATTTATCTTCTCAGTTGACTGGAAATATTACTTTGTAATCCCTGAACATTAAGCTGTGGATACTGCTTATTTCCTCCATGAAAGAAATATAAGACTGACTTCTTTCCTTACCAGTAATGTTTATTCATGACAATCTTTCATTGTAACATCTTTAAGTAATTGTATTTCTAAGGCAGTATTAGTACAACTCTGGAATTATTTTTGATTTTTCCTTTATTACTAGTAGCTGTAGCTGTAGCATTACCCAAAACACCTCAAATACTTTTTCTAACAATTCTTCATGCTCCCTTGGTAAGCATATGCTATGCTGCGTATCTCCTATGTTTATTTCCTTGCGTGGCCTGCATTTCCCCTTCAAATCATAATTTGGTACATTAACATCCTCTTAAATATCAGAGGTATCATGTATGAAGATTTTCTGAATATAATTTGCAATTGTTTTTAGTCTGGTTGTACCCAAACTTTTATTTGCCATAAAAATATTTATATAATTTGTCAAACACATGCACTGCTGCAAACATATTTTTTTCTACTGGACCATATATCTTCTCTCAAACTTTAAGTGCTACTGACTCACAGGCAAATGGCTTTTACTCTTGTAGCATCACAGATCATCTACTATTCTGAATGCCGTCTACTTACAAAAAAAAAATAAATAATTTATAGACATCAAAATAATGTAACACTGGTGTTTCTGTAACTAGTTTCTGCAGTATTCCAAAATTATTCTTTTGATCACAGCTCCAAACCTGGCTACATCTTGCACAAACAGCTTTCTTAAATTCACAGTCACCTAAAACATACTAGTTATAAACCATGCAAGGTACTATAAGTTTCTCTTGTGCTTGTTTGCTATCTGAGTTTGTCACATGCACAGTTACTCTTTTGCTTGTATCAGGCTTCATCTAATTTTAGAATGTAACCCATGTATTTAAGATGTGTTACTCGTATTACACATTTGTTCTTTTCTAATGTGAAATTATGCTGTCTTAATATATTTAGGTGCAGTGCTGATTTCTTATCAAAGCTTTCTTGTATCGACCCTACACAAATAGATCATCACTTCTGTTAGCAACACACTTCAAACCTTCCACTATACATGCAACAGCTTTAAGGAACACCTCTGGTATGGATCATATATTAAACTGAAATAAATCATGAATCTTCCTAGTAATATATTAAATGTACACACTTTGGAGATTTCTTTATTTATCTTTATCATACAGAATCCCTGATATGCATCCAGTGCTGAAAGAATATATTTTGCATTGCTGAAACCAGTTCTTCAAAAATAGGTAGTGGATTATGTTGTCTTTTAATTGCTTTTTTCTGATTTGGAAGATCAGTTCAGATGCAAACCTTATTTTGTGTTTTGTTGTTTGTTTTTTTTTTTTTTTTGGTAAGGGGTTGCTTGTCTCCCCTTCTTCATACTAACAGTCATCCCCAGTGTCTCACAACTATTTTTGGATCTACCGGTGCTCCACAGACTATATCTGTAATTTTTACTGGGGTGGTCATGAAACTTAGGGAAATCATTGAGGGGATTTTTCCCACAGAATTTATCTGTAATTTTTACTGGGATGGTCATGAAACTTAGGGAAATCCTTGGCGGGAAACTGTCCATCATCTATGTTTTTTTTTTAACTTTAGACTTACCCAGGTTTCCCTGCCCTCTACCTGGCTGTTAACGGGAATGTGAGTCATCTTGCCTTCACCTCCACAAAAGCTCAGCTAAGATCCCACCCTAATCCATTTTAGACCACACTCTCCCTGAGTGATCGCCAGTCTCCACCAGGAGATGAACACACAGCCATACCTCCCTCTCCAGGATGGATACACCTAAATCCCTCCATGCCTATCTGTCAGTCACCACAGCCACAAAATTGACCTAGGTTGCCAGGGCCATACTTGGGGCTTTATACCCCCAAATCTTTCTATCATGAAAAAGCAAAATTTAAAGTCCTCTCTGTTGCTAATGCAACCACTGAAGTCACTTCTCATAGCAAATTATTAAGGATGATAGTTAAATGATAATCTTAAATTTGACCTGCATATACAAAATTGCATAAAAAAATCATCAAAAACTAGGGATGCTTTACAGAGGCATAAACTTTCTCATTGATGCAAAGTACAGTTGCGTACAATCTTGCCATAATGGTAGATATCCTTCTCTTCACTGTTGCAGTATTCATTTCTATAGGGATCCCCTGCCAAGGGCAGCCTGATGTCTGGCCATTATACCAAAGCCTTTAAGTTGCTTTAAAATACACAGTATGTCACACATATGCCTTTGTGTAACACTGGGCATAAAGGTGACATCCAGACGTACAATCCGCAGAACTGAGAACCCCAGTAAGAATGCCGGTCCAAGGAAACGGCAGGTAATCAGTACATCCAGAAGAGATAAAGACCGAGGAAGGAAGGAGGGAGTGAATACTGCAACAGTGAAGAGAAGGACATCTACTATTATGATTGGATTTTACACAACTGTACTATATCCTTCCATTTCACAGTTGCAATATTCATTACAATAGGGAGAGTGTCAAAGTTCAGAAAGAAAAGAGGGAGGAGGAAGGAGGAGCTCTCTAGGAACCCATGAAAGAAGGCCCTAGCAAAACCATCTCTAGCTCTGGAAATTCCATCCAACTTCTAGTGCTTGGTAAAAGTATATACAGAAGTCCCGGTAGCTGCTTCAAGAATTAGTATCCAAAATCTTGAAAAAAGCACCAGAAGAAGCCGCAGCTCTAGTAGTATGAGTCTTAACAGAAAGAAGACTCTTACCATGAAAGGAATAACAAAAATAAATAGCATTACAAATCCAAGAAGAAATAGTTTGTTGGGCACAGTCAATCCTAAGAACAAAGGATGAAAGGAAACAAAGAGCTGATCAGATTTACAAAAAGTTTTAGTCCTATCCAAATAAGATTTGAGTTGTCTAATCACACGCAATTTGTGCAGCAACTCCTCACAGGCAGATTGCAGAGAATGGAACAAGTGGACAAATGAACAGACTGATTAAGGAACAACTTAGTATGCAGGGACACCCTGTCCTTATGAAACACTAAAAAAAGGAGGACAAGCCATAAGGGCTTAAAGCTTAGACACCCATCTGGCAGTAGTAAAGGTTAACAAAAGTACAAGAGCAATGTTGCAAGGAAGCTGAAGCTGCAGGCTCAAAAGCAGCCTGGGTTAATTTTTCTAAAACAAAATTAAGATCCCATGGAGGAGGAACAGGCTTCTTGGGAGGCCTAATATTAAGGACATAGGTTCATAGGTTGGTACTAGGCTATCAGCCCTAGGGCCTATACAAGCCTAGCCATAACAATTCCCTGGCTATTTGGCTAAAGACCTACTGTCTTTAGACAAGTCAGAAATTATCGCAAGGTTAACCCTCTAGATCTCAACACTGCATTAAATAACTGCAACTGGGAACCTCTACATATCCTGAACTTGGACCAGCAGTGGACTACTTTAATAATACTTTCATCAAGGTCCTTGACCAAATAGCACCCATAAGAACTATTAGAGCTAAAGTTCACTCAGCTCCTTGGCTTAC
The DNA here is from genome assembly GCF_019279795.1 of Protopterus annectens. NCBI lineage: Eukaryota > Metazoa > Chordata > Ceratodontiformes > Protopteridae > Protopterus > Protopterus annectens. The sequence goes on from NC_056739.1 coordinate 1,224,848,825, forward strand.
TAACACCACTAGAGCCCTATTAAAATCTAGAGACAAGGCATGGAAAACCTGGAAGAAAGACAACACTAGTCTTTCTAAACAAAACTATCAACATCTTAGAAACCAGGCTAAACAGCAAACTAAGCTAGATAAACAAAACTACTACCTAAATATCCAAAACAAATACTCCAACAGCCCACAAAAGTTCTGGCATGCAATTAACTCCCTACTAAAACCAGGAAAAAATACCACACCCTCTCCCACCTCAACCTCCACCGAAATAGCCTCAAAATTCAACCAACATTTTACCGAATCCATTAACTCACTATCCACTCAACTAGCCAAAAATAGCTACACACCCATACCTACAGCGCCTAACAACTCTGCTCCTCTTACCTTCTCACCTATCCCAACCTCTACAATAAAGAAACATCTCTTAAAACTAAAACCCACTACCCTCGCAGCAGATGGGCTACCAGCACATTTCCTAAAAATGGCAGCCAACTCCATAGCCTACCCAGTCTCAATCCTTATCAACCGCTCTATACAGGAGTCATATACCCCACATCTGTGGAAAGTCTCCTATATCATTCCCCTTCATAAGGGAGGCACCTCCTATGATTTCTCAAACTACTGACCCATTGCTATTCTGTCACCTTTATCAAAGATACTAGAAAAATGCATACACTCTCAAGTCATGCACTTCCTAAACTTAAACAATCTCCTCTCACCCACACAACATGGCTTTCGCCCTCACCACAGTACAACCACTGCCCTCCTCTCCTTCACAGACCTAGTTAACCAACGTAGGAATAACAACAGATTCGTATCAGCCATATTCCTTGACCTCTCTAAAGCATTTGACATGGTCCCTCACTCCATACTAATAGATACCCTCACCTCCCTAGCTTTCACCCCAAACACTATTGCTTGGTTTAAAAGTTACCTATCAGAACGACAACAAGCTGTCCAGTGGCAAGGAGCTTTATCATCTCTGCTCCCAACCACCATCGGTGTACCCCAAGGCTCCATACTAGGACCTCTTCTCTTCTCGATATTTACCAATAACCTATACAAATGTACCCTGCATGCCTCACTAATCCAGTATGCAGATGATTCCACCCTTATATGCTCAGCTCCATCCCTGACCTCCCTACAGCACCTCACCCAAGAGTCCTTCGCCTCAGTAGAAAGATGGATAACTAACATTCAACTTATCCTAAATCCTAACAAAACCAAACTACTACTTTTTACCCCAAACAAATCAAAAACAACTCCAGTCTTCTTCTCCATCTCCTCCGATAATGGTACTATCATCTCTCCCTCTCTCCACACCAAGCTCCTTGGCATCGAAATAGACAACAACCTCCACTTTTAACATCCATATCTCTCAAACTATAAACAAGGTGCACAAAAAAATGGGTTCCTTATACAGGCAAAAGAACTTTCTAACTAATCAAGCTAAAGTCACCCTAGCTCAAACCCATCTCCTATCTACACTACTATATGCAGCCCCAATTCTCACTTACATTAGGAAATCTGACCTAGACAAACTTGAGTCCTGTTATAACAGAATTGCCAAGTTTGCCAAAAACTCCCCATTTAGAACCCATCACTGCATACCTCTCGGACAACTTCAATGGCTCGAACTGCCACAGTTGCTACTATATCACCAACTTGTTCTATCATACAACATCCTAAAACAACCTTACAAAATTCCTGCTCTAAGGCATCTACTGACCTGCCACACTCCAAATCGTCCACTCCACTCAGCCAACAAATCACTCCTCACTATTACCTCAGCAAATAATACAGCCGGAAAATCTCTCTTTTCACACACTATAGCCAAAACTTGGAATAATCTCCCCCATCTGTGACTTCTGCAGCTAACACCACTCTATTCAAAAACTCCCTTAAGGCCCATCTTACAAGTTCTTGGCTCTGTCCATGTATTACATACACCACAATCTGTTACCTTTACAACCAACTTCTATCTGTCTTTTCATGCCCCAATAAATATGTTTCCTCAAAATATTTTACATGGAAAACATGTACCTGTTAAATCTGACTGTTGCTCTTTGCAAACTAAATGTATATATGTAAATTTTTTGATTGCAAATGTTTTTGACTTCTCTCTAGAAATTTCTAGTTCAATAGATACTACTTCCTACGCATTGTATTATATGTTTATTTTCTGTAATGTGTTGTTCTAATGTAACTGGAGCTTTTCTCCCCGGGCCTCCGCTGTAAACGGACCTCGTCCAGTCGGACCATCCCGGTAAACAAAATTAAAATAAAATAAAATAAAAATTTCTTCCCACACTATTTACTTCCCTGGACCCCTGTCTAGCAGGGTGACTGACATGATCCCCGGGGTGAATTTCCTTTCTCTCATCCAATTGTCACGGTTCCTTTTGAAGAGGACACTTTAAGGAATTGTTTAGCTTCAAATCTAGAAGCTCAAGGAGGCGATAAAGGCAGAGAAGCAGAGATAGCTGATAAATGGGCCTTAACAGAAGAATAAGCCAACCCAGCATTGAGCAATTCACACAGGTAAGAGAGGACCAAAGGAACATCCACAGAAAGTGGATCCAGATTACGAGAAAGACACCAAACAGAAAACCTCTTCCATTTGGATAAGTAGGATTTTCTAGTGTTGGGCTTCCTAGCCTCCTGCAGGACCCTTAGCACATCCTCAGAAAAAAGGTGTCTATGAGGAATCAAAATCCTATCATCCACAATGTCAGATGAAGAGTGAACAAATGGAGATGGATGAGAGATCTCTAGTCTTGTGTGAGTAGGTCTACCCTGTGAGGTAACTTGTGATGATTGCCCTTGGCTAAATGCAGAAGAAGAGGGAACCAATGCTGTCTTGGCCAAAAGGGAGTCACCAAAAAGATTTTGGGAACACCCTGCTGAATTTTGAACAGGACTTTTGAAATAAGAGGAAGGGGAGGGAAGGCATAAAGAAACATCCCATTCCAAGAAAAAGGTAGGGCATACACCTTCCAAACCAGAGGACCTGGGACTCTGGCACAAAATAGAGGAGGCTGTCTGTTCAAAGGGGAGGCAAAAAGATCTATTTGAGGTGTACCCCACAAGTGGACAATGTCCAGAAACACATCCCTGTGAAGCATCCATTCATGGGATTGAGTTATGAACCTGCTCAGAGAATCTGCCACAATGTTTTGACCTAAGGGAATGTAAACTGTCTGCAGAGTCACTTCATACTGGATAGCAAGTCCCGGTGCTAGGAGGCCCATCCGGCAAAGAAGATAAGACTTTGCCCCCACCCCATTTGTTTACATACCACATCACTGTGGTATTGTCTGTAAACACCTAGAGAGGATGAAAGGCTTGAATAACCAGCAGAAGAGCTCTAATTTCTTTGACACTGATGATGTGTTCTTTCTGCTGATGAGGTGACCAAACTTCCTGCACCTTTAGGGAGCCAAATGCTGCTCTCCATCCCACATCTGAAGAGTCTGTGAGCAGTTCCTGAGAGGGAAGAGGTGGATGAAGGGAGCCTTGGATTGAGAGTCAACTGCTGAATCCACCACTGAAGTTACTTCTTGAGACAAGGCAGAAAAGGAACTACCATTTCCAGGGGATGAGCATGTTGAAGCCAAACTGATTTCAGAAAGCACTGAAACTTTCTCATGTGGAGTTTGGCTAGAGAGAGCATAGGAATGGTGGAGGTCATGAACCCCAGAGCTTTCAGAAAGTCCCTGGCTGTTACTGAAGCCAGAGAAAGAACAGACTGAAAAAAGGAAATGACAGGCCTTGAGAGGAGGCAGGGATGCCAGCATTAGCACAGTTTGGATCCTGAACCCAGAAAGACATGATCCTGAGAAGGAGTCAGAAAGGGCTTTTTGAAATTTATAGTGAACCCCAGGCTTTGCAGAAGGAAAATAGCAAAATGGAGATTTTTGCAAAAAGGTCTCTGGAAAGAATGTCTGAAACAAGAGGTCATCCAAGTAAGACTTGGATCCCCCTTTAGCCTGCAAAAAGCAATCACTGGAGTGAGGCATATGGTGAATACACTTGGGGCATTTGGTAACTACCCCTGGGGCAGAAGAAAGGCCAAAAGGTAAAGCAGAGAACTGAAAATGCCAGGAAGCAACAGAGAAATGTAAAACTTCCTGAAAAGGTGGTGAATTGGAATATAGAGATAAGAATCCTTGAGGTCCAGAGACACCATATAAGCCTGAAGAAGCAAAAGAGAGAACAAAGTCTAAGGCGACAGCATTCAAAAAGAGGGAACCTTCAGAAATGTGTTTAGATGAAAGAGGTCTATAATTGGTCTCCAAGTACCCTCTTTCCTGGGCAAACATTGTAGAGAAAGACGCCTTCCCCTTTGAGAAACTGGAACCTCTTGAATAGTACTCTGACACAAGAGATCTCAAGGCACTCCTGGAAAGTAGTACAGCTGTTCCTGAGGGGGCTGAGGAATTCCCATAAAAGGGGGAATAGACTTCCAGACCATGAAATACTCCTGGTGGATAATGGACAGAACCCAGGTGTTCTGAGTAATCTTTAACCAAATAGAAAGAGAGAGAGAGAAAGGTGAAAAGAAAGAGGAAAGTGGCTGTGAAGAACAGGATAGTCAGACAGCACCTGGTTTATCAGGAAAAGGAGACTTCTGAGGCACAGAAGTCTGAGTAGCCTTAGCAGAAGGAGTCTGATTCCCACCTTTTTTACCCTTCGGGAGGGAGAGATTGCCTACGAACAAAGGCTGGCTTATTGGGGTAATTTCTCTGAAACTTAGGTACAGAAGAATCAAACATGTTTAAGTTCCTGTAAAGCCTTGCCCTTATCCTGAACAGACTTAAACAAAGCAGCAGCAGATTCGCCAAACAAGTGTTTATAATCTACAGGACCAAATATCAACTTAGCCTTAATATCATCTGGCAAAGGTTGAAAACGAAGCCAAGAATATCTCCTCTTCGCAGACCCAAAAGCAGCAGCCCCAGAGGAAGCATCTGCTGCATCATAACTACACTTAATAGAATGACTAGCCACCTGGGAGGAAGTCCCTAACAGGAAAAGAGCAGAAGTGTTCCCGTCAGAGTCTGAGAGATCTGAAATTACCGGACAGGTCTAGGATAGAAGAGTAAACATGTACCTGGACATATGGGTCTAATAATCGGCAGTCCTAAAAGCTAAGGTACCAGAAGTATAATACTTTTTGCCTAACCTTTCCATGGTCCTGCTAGCTTTATCAGAAGCAGTAACTTAGGAGAAGGAAGCAATTGAGATAGCTTGTCAGACGCCACAGACACCACTGAGGGGTCAGCAGAAGGGCATTTATACAGACATTTACAGTCCTCAGGCAACATATAAAATCTATAAAATCTATCAGGTTTCTTGGGAGCAGGTGTCTTGACAGTCAGGAGCCTTAGACACATTAGAAAAGGCATCCAAAAAAGCAGCCAAAGCAGGTGGGACAGCAAAAGGTCTGAGACAGTTCATCTGCAGGAGCTCATAATACCTTTTTTGTACCTCAGAAACTTGAGCATAATCCCATTAAAAAAAAAATTCCACCATTCTAGAGATAGTGCCCCCAAAAGAATTTCCTCAGAAGGAGTATGAGGACTAGTAGATTCTCTTTCTCAGACCCTTAATCTAAAGGAGAGGGAATTTGGGAAGAGTAAGCAAGGGATTCCTCATCTGACTCTGCTTCTTCCTCCTCCTCCTCAGAGGAATCTTTTACCTTGGGTCCTTTAAGGGGAGTAGAGGACCAAGGGTGAGCCAGAACAGAAACTCTTTGAGGAGAATTTAAAGCCATCAAAGCACTAAACAACCCCTGAGTGAAGGACTGCCATTCACTCTACTGGGTCCTTAGGAGCTGGAGAAATATGCTTGATTTTCTGTCTTTTCTTTTAAGGGGACATCTGCCTTATAAAATTTCGAAGGCTCCGAACCTGGACGGCATTCAATAATTATAGTTGGGACTTCTCTGACCAAAATTTGTGGAACATCCCTAGGCCCCTCAGAGATAATCAGCCATTACTCCCCCTGAACACCCGATGTGGACGCCTGCAATGCCTCCAAGGACTTAGCTAAGGTTGGATCCCCGCCAGCCTTCAAAACAGTTGTGTCAGAAGAATCCAGTGATGCAGCCAGGTGATCCTCTGGGCTTTCACTCACCTCAGGAGAAACATCTGGTGGACGCTCTACAGCAGAAGAATCTGGTCTAGATTTATTAGCCTTTTTCTTCATAGCTAGCTTCCCCTCAGAGCGGGAAGTTCTCTCCATTGTGTCTTTAGCTAGGAGCTTAAAGACACTGATTCTCCAGATATAAAGCCAAAGAAAAAAGCCTGCTAAAGAGGGACTTAGGAACAAAGGCCTGACAGACTGATGTATACTCATGGGAAGCACGGAGGCAAAACAGGCACTGCTCGTGATGGTCTTTATGGGAACTCTGTCTTCCACACTGGCATTTACCCTCTTGGATGACATGAAACCCCACAAGCAACAAAAAAATTAAAAGGAATATAAGAACAACAAAAGCCCAATGGAACCCTTATCTGCAACAGCTTGGCGAACCAGCAACGGAACGGGCATTCAGACCGACAATCAAGAGATGGCGTTTGGACTTGCAGCAAAGAAGTTCTGAGGATGGTACATCTGGACATCACCTTTATGTCCTATGTTATGCGATGAACATACATGTGAAGTACAGAGTACCTTAAAGCAACCTAAAAGCTTTAGTATACTGGCCGGATGTCTGCCCTTCCTTTGCAGGAGATCCCTATTGTAATGAATACTGCAACAGTGAAATAGAAGCATACTTGCCACGACTTACCTCCTCCTCACACATCTTCATATAGCTCCCATCCTTACTACCCTCAGACATCACAAAAATTTAAATTTATAAATCTACAGCAAATTCTCTTTTCAGAATTCACCACTGTACAGCACTAAAAAGCCTAAACTGTTAAGAACTACCCCATCAACTAACATATGCACTGCTTCTTACCACCTATAGAATTATCCAGAATCCATCTGCTTGTCCAGCACTAAATAACATTCTACACAACTATGCCCCCAGTCGGTCATTATGATCCAATGACTAAAACTTCTCTGTCTGTCTACAGACCTATCAAATTTGCTGGACATTGTCTGCACTCGTACCATGTTGCTAAGACCTGGAACACCTTACCTGTATCCATTAGGTCAATATCCTCCTTCCTATCCTTCAAAACCATTCTGAAAGACTTCCTAGCCAAATGTTGGCTCTGTTCTTGCTCAACACCAGGATAAACTATATGTGAACAAATACCTGTTTATACCTTACATCTCCTTACTCTATCTTCTTCACTCACTTCCTTATTTCTATCAGTTTATCTCCTCTGGCTTTCTCTCCAAATATACCATAAGCCTGCTTTTCTCTCACTTCATATTGCGATTTCTGTTTGCGTTGACCTACATTTAATTTCTCTATAAACTGACTAAAATATCTCTATTAAATCATTGTCATATAACTTGTATATATTCTTAACCAATGTTTTCATATTATGCCCAATTTGGTATAATTATTTAAACTGCATTTGTTTTTTGTATTATTTTTAAAGACTGTAAAATTATTGTTCTTAAAGTGTTCTGTAATATTTTGGAGCTTTTCTGCCCAGCCCTCCACTGAAAATGGGCTCCTACCCAGTAGGACTTTCCCAGTAATTAAATGTAAATAAAATAAATAAATAAATATTCACCTTAAAATTTCACTTATTCTGCATACATCCTCAGCTTCTGATATAGTTAGGTATGCTCCTCTTAGCAGCCTGCCTTTTGTCCCATCATTTCTTATACAACAAATTACTCTGTCTCTTGGAAATTAATCATACAGTTCAGCAGCTTCACAGTCTTTGGTCTGATACTTCAGCCTAGTTATTTGTCCACAGTCTCTGTAAGACCCTTTGTCCTTGTGAAGAACAAATGAAAAAAAATGGCAAATTATTTTTGGGATCACAATAATTCTTGAACATTTCTCTAATTGTTGCTATTCTGTATTTTTTCTTCTCTTCATGAAAGTGAAGAGTGTTAAAATATCTTCAATGCTTCTTCCAAAGTGACACGCAGAAATATGCCATGCTATACCTTGTCAGGCTTCTCTACTGCTCTTCTCACAGCTGCTAATAAACTGAATTTATGGATGCAAAGCTTTTAGTTATCTGCTAAATTACACTGCAATGACAGAACTCCTGAAGACTAAAGTTGGATTTTTTTAACTAGAAATTATATTTCTGTGCTATTAAACATAGAAACTCCCAAACCAAATATACATGGTGAATTTTATAAATAATTTTTAATGTCTAATACCAAGTTAAATTTGGATGTCCATGTATCATTATGGAACTCATAAACAAAGACATTGGTAACCTCCAAACTCTGGACCCCATCCAGTTCGGGTTTGCGAAAGGCAGATCATGCCTTCTGAACCTGATCAACTTCTTTGAGGCAGTCACCAAAGCCGTAGACGAGGGTAAGGTGGTTCACACAGCCTATCTTGACCTCGCCAAGGCTTTCGATACCATCTCCCATTCTGGAATTATAGCTAAACTCGCTAAACTAGGTGTAAATCCCTACATCACAAGATGGATTGCCAACTGGCTCACTGACAGAACCCACACTGTAAAAGTTGCAGACCCCAAATCTGACTTCAAACCAGTGACAAGTGGAATACCACAGGGTTCAGTCCTGGGGCCTCTCCTGTTTGGTGTCTACTTCTCTGAAGTACTGGCCAACACAGAAGGCCTCTGGCTAATGAAGTTCTCAGATGACTGTAAACTAGGAGCCCTAGCTGAGTCCCCAAATTATGTGGATATCCTACAGAAGGGCCTCACTGAGACAGATGCCTGGTGTCAGAGGCATGGCATTGTCATCCCCTTTGGTAAAAACGCTGTACCCATGAACTACCACATAAACGTCAGTCTACTTAATGCCGAATGTGTGATAAGAGACCTTGGGACCCAGGTGGACAGTAGTCTCTCCTTTGATAATCACATTGCCACAGTAGTCAAGAAATCCTTCTATGTGGCACCCCTCATCACAAAAAAGTTCTCATCCAGGAAAAAAGAGGTCATTGTTCCCCACTACTCAGCACTCATCAGACCCATTACAGAGTACAATGCCCCTTTTGGAATGTACCTCACAAGACATCTGCAGCAGCTGGAAAGGCCACAGAAGTGCCTCACAAAGAGGATTATTGGCCTCAGACAGATGCCCTACACTGACCATCTCCAAAAACTCTCCAGCTTTACTCTGTAGCATATCGCCTACTCTGAGGAGATCTCTGCCTAACATATAAAGCTATGTTAAACCCAGTGCTATTGGACATGCTACACCTAAAGAAATCCCAATCCCTCCAAGCCACATGCTCTAGGGACCTAAACCTTGTCACCACAATAAACAGGACATGCTGGAGGGATAGATTCCTGTCCCAGAGACTTCCTATACTCTGGAACAAGCAACCCATCTATGTCAAGCAAAGTTCCTCATTAGCACTCTTCAAGAAAAATCTTGATGAGTGGATGGGAAATAGGAAATACACCCCGGGAATCACGTCTGTGGCTTTGCTTGAAAGGGGCACAGGAAATTAACCTTCTTGGGTGGCGTAAGCCAGGGAACCTTGTTGGCTAGGCTTACTTAGGCCCTTGGGCCAATAGCCTAGTACCTACCTAAGAACCTATGTTTGTAAAGATGCTCAGTAAACAACATTGACGTTGTGGATGTGCTTCCTGGCACTGTGACATTTATACTGTGATTCCTTTTGCAAAGAAATGCACCCTATAACATGCAACTTTACATAGCTTACTTAGCATTAGTATATTTAAAGGCATCCAGTATACAACAACATGGGAAATTAGAAGAACACCCCAGCCTAAAAAGACTGGAGATATTATCAAGGTCTTCATTTGGATTGGCTGCAAAAAGAGGATGATAGATCAGGACTTACCACAGCTCCAGGGTCTGCTGACAGGGTCCAACCAACAGCATGCTTCCAAGCAAGTGCTGGTTCTAAAACCAATGATACCTCACATTACACTGCAACACCTGCATCCTCAGGCATACTAAAGGCATAGCAAATATTTTGGTGGCCATCAAGGCTTAAGGCACAACCAAGTCTTAGAGCCTGGAGGCTGCACTGTGACCTATTCAAAGATTCCAAGGCAATGATTCTTCAAGTACAGAAAACACAGATACTGGAGAGTATCTAGCTCTGTCCCGCTGAACAATTTCCTTTGAGACAAGCTTATATAAGATTTTCCAATTTATGATTACCAATGAGGACTGCATTCGTAAGTCTCTAAAGTGCCTCCTCTAGACAGTCCTTAAATGAGATAACCAGGAGACAGTCGTTCATGTTAGGCAATGCCATGAGACCCATCTCCTGTAAGAATCTGGCCACTTTGGTGAAAATCATGAGCACAAAGGAAAACCTAACTGCAACACTTTATACTGGAAATGATGTCTACCTAGCAAAAATCAGAGTAGTTTCTTGTGTGGTACACAAATGCTAACATTACAAAAATGTGTTCTTCATTTCACTGATACCATCCAGGTACCATGAGACAGTAAATGCTTTATTCACTGCACTGTTGATTAGATTTTTGAAGTCAATGAAGCTCTGAATGAGAAATAAATGGTCTTCCTCCTTCAGGACCAGGAAGAAAGAGCAGAAGTACAGAGAAGGATTATGGAAGCCCTCCATAGAAGTAAGGGGTTGTCTCTTCCTCAGGCCGCCATCAACCTGGTCTTGGCTGGCTGGCCGAAGAACACTTCTTCCAGAAAGTGGACATCCAGAAACTTGTTTTTAATCTCCTCATTCAATGAGGATAGTTTCACTGATGCCATGCTCTGCACATTAACACCTATGCCTAGCTGCCTAGCCATTGTGTTATCTCAATGAAATGATGCACAGCGATATATATACGGCATAACACCAAGTATGCCCTGGGCAGGGTCATCATTCACTCAGTCATCAGAAAGTCAACTTGTATGTTACAATACTAAAATATAAACAAATATGTAAACATCAATTCACATAGAGCAGTAAAATATCTGGGATTACAAAGGTTCGTTGTTATTAAAAAGGGTTCCTAAAATGTTCTATGAAAGTTGTGTGTCTTGAGGGATCTCCTAATGCAATACACAGATGTGCACTCACAAAGCTGCCAAGGCAGTAAACTCATCTGGTCAGAGGCATGTCATAAATTGAGCTTATAAGCATTTAATTTAAACCTGGGAATCACCAACAGTGTCAAGGCAGCTAAGTGGATTCGGGCCTGTGGATTGCAAGTCAAATCCCTGTGAGAACAGCTGGTTGGAGACCTATTATTGAACTCTGTTATAGAGATGCATAGTTGCAGCAAATTCACTGTGGGCTCACAGAAGCCCACAACACTTTATTCACAGTCTGAAAAAGCAAATATGGGGGCAATGTCCATGGCCCCTGAGACCTTAATGGCAACAGGCAGTAAGGCAGGCACCAGCAATAACATGCCCAGTGGGCATATCCTTGGCAGAGAAAATGTGGGTCTGAATGGCAATATCTTTATTAACGTGCCAGGAGAAATCATATGGGTTGTTCAGTACATGCTTATGTACTTGCAACATGTAGAAGTGTGCAACAGCATGAAGGAAATCCTGTGGATTGCTGCAGTCAGACTTATGATCCAGTATGTGTTTTAGGTGACAATCCCTAGATACAATGGCTCCTTTTGGGGAAAAGTAAGGATTCCTCTGTGCAGAAATTCTTTGTAGATGTCTGTTAAGTTCTGTTCTTGCTGCAGCACAGTAAAAGGTTGAGGAAGATATATACTAGGCCATCCTAGCAACATTTTCAGCCACTGGTGCCAGGCCTCCACCTGATTGTTCCTTTGTGAAAGATCCGGTTGGGCAGATCACACATATTCCAGTCCTCATTTGCACTTGGTTATTCCATCTGTGGGCACAGTACTGAAACCTTCTGTATGCCAACGGAAGTCTATTCAATTAAGGCTGTAAACACCACCACTAGGATTTTAAAAGAGACTACATGCTCAACTGAAACCTAGTGTAGAAGACAGAGGATTGGTGTAAAATGACTATTCCTTGAGGCTCTGATAAGGAGCCTCGCTGCACAACTGTGCACAAGCTACAACCCTTTCAAAGTCAGTGTGTTTTAAAGCCCCAGGCACAACAGATTAAAGTAATTCAGATGACAAATAACCAGGGCTGCCACAACTAATGGTAAGTCTTTTGGTGAAATAGAATACCTAATAAGGTAAAGTTTATGAAATGGTGTCAACAGAACCATTTTTTTCTCAATTGTTTTTACTGAAAATTTTAACAACAAAACATTAATATATGATAACAGAAATATTATAAAACAAATATAAATATTTCAGAATAATTTGATGGCTGACATCTGGTCTTTAAATGACCACACCAAGATTATGAGCTTGAACACAATTTCCAACATTTAAACCTTGTAAATGATGCATGGAGTGAGGTAAGTGTTTTGCAGCACATTAAAGCATCACAAAATGATAATAGTCCTGAATGGCCTGAGCTGGAGATTGCTCACACAACTCCAGGACACTATATTTTCCAAACAGTCCTCAAATGAGTCCAAGTAGTCCACATACTGCTGGGGAAGGAGAGGTACAGTTAATCATAATCAGTGTAGTTATCCTAATGCAAAACTTTCCAATGAACTAGATCACCAAGGGGATGCACATATACTGGGAAAACTACAAGACCTTGTATGCAGACCTATGCAATCTTGTGATTAAGAGTGTGGGCAGGAGAGAATGAACCCACTGAGTGCACCCTGAAAATCAGGAGACAGATCAGTCAAAGACTGTACTGGAAACTCCATAATGGGCCTCCAGGTATTCCAGGAAGATCAGAAAGGAGCTAGTCAAGATCAGAATATAAAATTGTATTATACTAGACAAATTTCTACTACTGACTAGCACAGCATTAGCATCACAAAGAAACAGAAAGCAAGAGTAGAAACAGGGTAGTCCAAATCGAAATCAGACTATGTGGCGATAGGAGACTGGCTGAAACACCAAGTCCACTGATTAGCCATGTTAATGTGTGGCAAAGGTAACAACATGACTGAATTCAAATCCTTTCAAGACGACTGCAAAATCTTTTTCCAAGAATCATAAAATCATCATTGATCTATATGCTGAAATCAACAAAAGCTAACATTTTGGGTGAAACAGCACTGAGTCTTGAACGTATTTCCTTCCTTCCTAGTATTACACACTGTGATACACTGCTCATCAGTCAGTAAGTTATTTTTCCACAAGGGCTGCAAAAAGAACCCTAATTAAAATGAAGGACTCCCCAACACACACACACACACACACACACACACACACACACACACACACACACACACACACACACACACGTACTATGTGATGCCTATGCCTCATTCCACCACCTGCTTCCTTTATGCACCTCAAGCAGCTGCAGATTTTGTATACTTCCATGAGATCTAGGAAGGCACAAACAACTACAGCTAGCATAAGAAGTACTTATCAGAAATGCACCACATTTACTTACAACAGTAATACATCCATAAGCAGTTAAAATGCTTAAGATGAAATAAAATATTTCTGAATGCAGTCTGGTTAAAAGTAATAAAAGATAATCAAAACTAAACAGCTATTCAGTACTGTGGACCACAAAATATACCCACCTCAAGACAGCAGCACTAGTAATATAAAAAGAACATAAACACAGAACAGCATGTATATCCAATAAAATCTAAGTAATTGTTTACAAAATTAAAATTATTAAGTCTAATCAAATCAACACATGCTTTAAATGAGTGTAGCAGCTACTTGAAGAATGAAGGGCTGAATAAAGAGAAACAGAGATATGCATGCTTTATGTTCTGTCAGAGCCTGAGAAGAAGATGGTGCATGGTCCAGTCTAGCTTCCGTAAGAGCAGTACAGGTCTGCAGCTAATTTGTTTGAATCATAAAACAGATGACTCTATCTCTCCTCCATGGCCACAGCAAAAAATCCACTTGCTCACATATTGCAGCAAAGAAACCAATATAAGAAGTGTCAACTCACTGCAGTCAGCAGACAAAGTCTTTAGTGCTCTTTAGCATAAATAAGCACAGGTCAAATACCAGCAACACTAATGCCAGACAAGGAGTAAAGGTAAATACATTTTAATAGCAAAGAAAAAAAAGTGGATGCCAAGTAAAATCCTACCTTGAAAAAATTTGGCTGCAGGAAAGGAAATTAAAAGTCCCCCTTCAGCTAGTAAGACTCCAGGACCAGAGTTTCCAGCAGATTAATTTCCAGACCCAAATCTACTCAAAACAGTAAAATTACAACCAAAAACAAATGTTGGTTCAGTCCAAAAGTCATGGAATTTTACCCTGTGTTCATAATTTTCACAATAAAAAGACAAAAAATCAGCTAGAATGAATATACAGCCCAAGTCATCCAGTTACCACCACATTAGATCGATTCAAACACCTTAAGAACAGATTCAGAGATCTTTCATAAGTCCAGACACAAGTAGGTCAATGAGCTTATTGAGCATCTTCCTTATGAAGTGGACCTGGAACTGGGAGATAGAGGTGTAGCTTGCACAACTAGTGCCTGGTGCCAGTTTCAAATCTCGTGGCTCTCAACTGTAAGTTAAGGAGCACAAAATAAATAAATACACGAAAAAGAAAAAAATGCCCTCTCTCCAAATTGAGAATAACAAAAAATAAAAAGGGAGGAATTGTGCTTGAAACTGTAGCAAGCTGCTTGCTACAAATATAATAACAGCTTGCTAGGGTTACATTACTAACAACAAAGCAGTTTAGTGCTTCAGCTCCGACAGTAGTTACAGTATCAAAATTCATTTCTGAATGCTGGTACTGCAAGAAAGCCCATAAGCAACTGCTGATGAACCCTATTTCACCTTGTACCCCAGGTGGGTGACTCCTATGCATCTGCTGGAAGAGGTGAGATAGACAGTTTCAGAACTTAGGTGAGATAGTTTCAGAATTTAATCACCAGTTTAGCGCAGGAGTAAACTTCTTGTCTCTACAAAGCACTACACTCTGAGTCCTGTGTCAAGAAGGCAAAACAGTATGGACTCTCAAATCTATGCTGAACCAAAGGGATCAAAGAAGAGTAAGCAGTGGGATGCTTAGCGAGCTGGTCAACCTTCTCAGAAGGCTACCTTTTAAAGGTATCAGCTTTTTTCTTAGGCATATTGGGCAGATTCAGGGATTGCTGACAGGATTCTGTGACCGTATCTCTAATTACAGACTCCATGTCAGAATACTCCTAGGCTCCTTAGGCTTCTTCCCCACAGACTCTGTTAGGCACTTTCATTAGGGAAGGAACAGGAGTCTGAGGGCAGTCAAAGCTCCTTCCCATAAACCTGAGGGTCATCTAGAGATGAGTGGGAGGTCTCACTATCCTTGCCTAATTCGGAGACACTGGCTTTGAGATCCTTTGAATCTTCACAGAACCAAGAGAGTGCAATACTAATACCCCCTCCTACATGATGGCAAGCTTATGACTTGTGTGGTCAGGTTAGGGGGTAGACTTAGAGATTGTTCAGGCCTGAATCTGACCTCAGACTGCTTCTTTTTGTGGTGATGTTCTGACTTATGTCTGCGACTGTGAGGAAAATATTTTAAAACTATGTGAAAAGCTACTGACACTATCTTCTTGAGGTAGGCAAAGAGCTTTATCCTTCTTTGATGTTACGTAACTGAACCTTTAGCAGTTGTGGCAACGGTCAGCACTGTGCTCTTCACAGATGTAAAATAAGCAATGCAAACATGGACCTTCGCTGGTAATCTGACAGCCATCCCAACACTTATTGAGATGTTTTACATGCAAGCACAAGACTTTGTTGACTATATCAAGGATCAAGAGCCAAACTGGGAAAATGTCAGAAAAGAACTAGTGGGCTACAGAAATGAATGTTCTTATGCAGTCTGTGTGGCACATTATGGTGTGCAATGATATGAGGATATGGATCTTCCCAAATTTTTGATCTTGTTGAAAAAATGCTGAATTCAGAATGGCAAGAAAGAAATACTCAACAATAGACATCTCAAGAAGGCCCACATTTTTGGAGTAATTAATCAAGAAAACTAACACCAAAGCCACATCTATGCAATGTAGTCAAATCTTGTTTCAATTAGTTCTTAAAAAGAAACTAGTTCAAAATAAAAACTGGACTACAAAGTAAAAGAATTGAAGAAAGAACATACATATTTCAGTACAGAAGTAAACAGAATGAAGTAGTGTGTTAAATAGCTAAAGAACAATTTCCATGACACAATCTCACTTATTTATGGATGTTACCTTATCAGCTCGCACAAGCCTCTGTTCACACTGATCACATTTAAATTCCAGTTCCTCTTTCTTGGACACACAGTCCTTGTACTTGGCCTGAAGTGTAGCAATTCCATCCTCTACTTCATTTAGACGTGCTTTTGCTGCTTCAAGGATTTTCTGTGTAACTGCAAGGTCTTCTTGGGCCTCTCGTAAGGCTTGCTTTATAAAGAATAGTCACAACATTTTTTTATAGGTTAGACTGTTCGCATGTTATACTTAATGCAAGTTTCATTTATTTGTGAGAAGAAACATGTTACTTGTGCTACAAAGCTAAAAAGTTTTTGGCATGCAATAAAATGAACATATGATGCTACATTACTAACATGTATGTTTAAAAAAAACTGTGATGGGTATTTTAAAGACTTTCAAATGCATGAAAATAATCCACCTCTTAGTGTAGCATCATAGGACCATAGGATTATAGGAGTTTACTAGGCAATCAACCAAGAAGTCATTTCAAGCCTAGCCATTTCATCCCAATGTAATACCATAGATATGCTAGTCAATACCTAGGATTGCATTTAGTAATGACTGCCCATGTCCAGGAGGGTTGTGGGCACTATCCCTGGTAAGAATTTATGGTGCCCCATCCACTCGTCCAGGTTCCTAAATGTATGCATACAGGTATTCTGTTATCTTTGTGTTGGTAAAACACACATAAAAAATTCAAAATAGTAATACACCTAGAAAATATAGAAAATGCAAGAACCCTCTATAGAATGCTGAGAAATATTTAGCCATTTCTCCTTAGAAAAATAAGTGCTCATCACATGAGTATCCATTGCTCCTTTGAAAGAACAGTCATTATCATAAATATCCAGATGTGAATTGCATTAGCAATATTCAGTAAGTGCACCATACAGTGAATAAGTTATCCACAAATTCAGTCAGACAGGTGGGACAAAGATTGCCAGGAAAATTATGATGTTATGACTATTATATGAAAATGCCATTGTAATGCAAACAAAAAAAACTACATTTACTAACATTAATCCCTCCCACCAGTCTTTGCTCTCCTGCTGAGTAGTCTAATTTATCATCATGGTAATAAGCGCATCACAGCCATTTCAGTTATTTTAAACATACTAAGAACTACATCACAGACATAGAAATCATTAGGATACTTACGTATTATAGCAACCAGGACCTGATGCCGCACTATTGACATATTTTATTACATTCTATCATTTCCTGTGACAGTTTGGCTGCCAATGCCTTTTAACAACTGACAAAACTTGCGATTTAAAATAAAATGTAAATACGTATTACACGTACTGCAACCTTTAAGAATCTGCTCTATCTTTCCAAAATGCATGGTGACCTCCAAATGAACACCTGTGAGTGCACATTAATGGTGCCTTGTCATACTGGAAGGAAATGTTACCTTAACTTGTATCTGCAAGTACAAAAGAAGAAGGATGGCATGGCAGTCACGTGTGAAGGGACATTTCTCTGCTCCTGCCTTTCTTTCATACATGACGTGACAGTTGAGAACAGCCTTCAAATTGTCATACAATGTACGGCTCACCAGTGATTTAGATTTACCAACAGCCCTGCTGTTAATGTTTACTGCACTCTGCCAGCACCTTAGTGCACTTCTGCTTTTGTTTACTTCCCACTTCCTAACCCCTCCACACATTTAAAAGGACTGGATTTGTTCGAAGAGATGTCATTAATATACCGTTGCTGGCTCCCAACATTTGCCTATATGCTATAATCTGTCGGGGATAGTACACTCACAATAAGATTTATTTATTTATTTTATTTTACATTTGTTAACCGGGCTAGTCTAGCTGGATATATGTCCATTTTCAGTAGAGGCCCTGGGAGAAAAGCTCCAAGCATGAACGGTGCAAAAGTTAACAATGTATAGGCATAAGAAGGATTCCAGAATAATTTAGTATTAGTATTAAAAAGGGAAATTCATGATACATTATTGAACTACAACAGTTAACAATTTATAAACATACATAGCTATCATAGAGAGTAAATAAAAATACATTTCAAATTATAGCAAGTTTAATAGAGACTCTACTAACTGATAATTCATCACACAATAGAAGGTATGTGCAAGTCTCAGATGGGGAGGAGAGGACAAGTGGTGTATACATCATTCAAAAGACGGAGAAGTAATATGAATTGGATAATTAAGTAAAAGGAGTAGGGAAAAGGGGTAATTAAAAAATAAAAGTTGAGAGACCAATGTCAGTCAGGGTTAGTGCATGGACAAAGCCAATGAGTTTTTAGATGTTCTTTTAGGTGTTTTTTAAAAAGAGAAGTAGATGCAAGGGTAGATATTTCTGCAGGAAGCTGGTTCCAGATTTTTCCTGCAGTGTTTGAGAAGAGAGAATCCCCAGCTTTGTTATTAGCTTTATTAGAGGAAACTAGAAGCTTATTAGCAGAGCAGAGTGTGGATAGATTTGTATAGGGTGTAATTAGATTAGTGAGGATAGGTGTGTTGTTAGGGTGGTGTAGGATCTTTTGAGTAATAAGCAATTGTTGACTGAGTATATGTTTTTTCAATTCTAGCCATCCTAGTTGTTTGAGGTTAAGGCAGTGGTGAGTTTTAAAGGGGGAGCTTGTGATGAATCTAGCTATGCTATTATAACAGGTGGAGAGTTTCAAGAGATTAGTTTTGGATAGGTTAGTATAAATGATAGAGGCATAGAAAAGGGTAGAAATGAGGTGTGTTTGGGCAATAGTTTTCTTAGCAGAAGGGGTAAGGAAGGCTTTGATTCTATAGAGGGTACCAAGTTTTTTATTAACAGACTTTATAGTGGAGTTGATGTGTTCGTCAAAGCTGAGACGATTATCAATAGTTACACCTAGAAGGCGGGTTGTAGTATCTGGGGTAATGATAGTACCATTGTTGGAAGTTAAAGAGAGGAATGGAGTAGGTGATTTGTGAGTAGGGGTGAAAAGCAGTAATTTAGTTTTTTTAGGATTTAGGAGGAGGCAGTGTTGCATAAACCAGTTTTCAACATTTTGAAAAACAGTTAGGGTAAGAGAGTGTAGAGTGGCTATGTTCTTGGCGGTACAGATTAAGGTGGAGTCACCAGCGTATTGAATACATGTGGCTTGTGGTATGGCGTTGTGTAGATTGTTAATAAATAAAGAAAAGAGAAGGGGACCTAGGATAGAGCCCTGGGGTACTCCGATATTGACTGGTAGTAGTGAAGATAAATTGTTTTGCCAAAGAACAGCTTGCTGTCTATTTTCCAGATATGACCTAAACCATTGTATAGCTTGAGGGTTGAGAGAATGGGCAATTAGTTTGTCAAGTAGTGATTTGTGGTTAACCATATCAAAGGCTTTAGACAGGTCAATAAATAGGGCAGAGGAGAAAGAGTTATTGTTACGATTTTTATTTATGGAATCTGTAAAGGATAAGAGGGCAGTCGATGTGCTGTGAAATGGCCTAAAGCCATGTTGGCAGTTTGCAAGTAGGTTATTTTGTAGTAGGTGAGTAAGTAATTGTTTGTGAACACATTTTTCCATTATCTTAGCTAGAGGGGAAAGTAAGGCAATAGGGCGATAGTTAGAAAGCTCAGTAGAAGGACCACCTTTGTGTAGTGGGATAATATGGGATATCTTCCACAGTGCAGGGATTTTGCCTTCTGTAATAGTCCTGTTGATAATGATGGAGATTGGGTATGCGATGGCTTTTGCGGCTATTTGTAGGAATTCGGATGGGAGATGGTCAGCGGAAGGGGTGCAAGGTTTAAGTTGTCGAAGTAGTTTACAGATGAGGGATGTAGATACCGGTTGAATCTGAAAGGTAGGTAGGGGACTATTACAGGTGTTAGTTTGGAAAGTGGTTGGAGGTGGTAAAGAATTAGCTAGTGTTAGAATGGCTTCGGTAAAGTAGTTATTAAAGGCATCGGGGATCAGGGTGGAATTATTATGGTTGAAGCCAGTTGGGTCTGGAGCAGTGGTGTTGCCTGGATGAAGGAGTTTGTTTATTCCTGACCAGAACTTTTGAGGAGTTTGTTGGTAGGTTTGTTGTAGTTGAAGGTAGAAATCTTTTTTATCTCTAAGAATATCCTTCTTAGTGGCGTTCCTTAGCTGTTTATAGTGAATGTGATTTGTTGGGCATTTGGTAGCTCTCCATTTTGCCCAGATTTTATTTCTAAGGAGTATCTTCTGCCTGGTTTGTTTTGTGAGCCAAGGGGCTGATTTGGTTTTTATTATAGTAGTGCATATAGGAGCATGGCAGTCAAGGATTTGAAGAAAGTTAGTATTAAAGTACTTAATGGATTCATCAAGTTCTAGATGGATTAGTGGTGACCAGTCACATGCTTGCAGCTCCGTTAGGAAGCTGTCAGGATTAAAGAATCTTTTTGAGCGAGAGGTTTTGATGTTATGAGTGTTTGGATAATGGACTTTTTGTCTAATAATGTAGGTAAGCATGTGGTCACTGATATCATCAGGAAGGGTTCCTGGAGTATAATTGTTAGGGTGACTATTAATAAGGATCCATTCCAGAGTAGTTTCCTTGTTACTGGGTTTGTGGATTCTTGTAGGAGTTGTTATTAATTGTGTGAAACCAAAGAGGTTTATGTGATTGGTAGGGTTCATAGAACTACAATTGGACCAGTCTATGTTAAAGTCACCAAGCACAATGGTCTCCTGGGGTAGTTGGGTAGAGAGATGAAGAAGTAGGTTCTCAAGAGTACTGGTATTATTACCTGGGGGTAGATACATACAGAGAAGGTAGATTGATTTGAAATTATTCATTTGGAGTTTGGTAGTTAGGATTTCTGAACTGGTGGCAAATGATGGTAAATCATTAATGGGGGTAATTTGGAGGTTAGATTTATAAATAAGGGCTATACCTCCACCTTTTTTGTTTTACGGTCATTTCTAAGGATGTTAAATCCTGGAGGGGTAATTTCCTGGTCTAGAGTAGATGGTTTAAGCCAAGTTTCTGTAAGACATAGTATGTCAAATGAGTGAACATCAAGGAGAGCATGTAGATGGGAAATTTTATTGTTTACACTTCTAATGTTAAGGTGGCCTATTAGGAGGGAGTTGCATGGTTTTGTTAGTGTAGAGACTGTAGGTGATGTTAAATTGTTTTGGTTGTTGGTATAGTTATTATTTGGGCCAGGATTTGGATGGACATCACCGTCTATGAGGGGGTTTTGCTGGGGGTGCTGTAGAGATTTAAGGAGTTTAAAGTGGTTAGGAAGAGTCTTTTTGGAAGAGAAACAGGTAATGTGGTGTGTTCTGTGGAATTTTGGTAGGATATAGCTGGACATACAGGTTATATTGCTGTGGTTATGGGAGCAGATGACATAGGGTGTTATTGTTTGCCGGATGTAAGGGTTTTGTTCAGGGAGAGAAAGATATTCATAGTGGGTGAGTAAGTAAGGTATGGTAAGTGAGGTCATTGTGGTGGTTAAGAGTAGTATGTCTAAGAGGATATGTTTATTTGATGGAGCCATAATAGAGAGTAATGTTAGGTTGGGATATGGTAGTATAAATAGGTGAAGTAGAATGAAGAAGTGAGTTATGAAAGGGATAGAGCAGGGTACAGAGAAATAAGGGAAGAGTTTGGGGGAGTTTGAAAATGAGGAACAGTTGTGAAAGAAGATAGTAAAGTGGATAGATGGAAGCTGTAGGAGTGGTAAAATAAGGAAAGGGTGATTAAATAAGGTAATGGGTAGTTCTAAATATTTGAGTGAGATGGGGGAGTGGCCTGGAATTGGAAAGGTGAGAGATAGGATGGAAGGGGGTGTGGCCAGTGAAGTATAAGTCTAGGACCTCTGGGGGTGGGTGAGATTTGGGGGTAGGCTAGGGGAGCGGAGTGAGCCCGCAGGGCGAACGGAGCGGGTAGAAACCGACAAGGAGCAGAGCAGCTGGAGGAGAAACAATCAGTCAGCAAAGAAGAATACAGCAGGTAAGTGAAGTAAGCATGAAGTGGAAAGGAGCAGGGAATAAGTATGGAGTGTCCAAGAATATAGGGATGTAAAGCAAGCTAGAATAAAGGGTACAGTGTGAGGTAGCAAGTAGCTCTATGTCAGATAAGTAAAGTGTAAAGCTATCAGAATAAAATGGGTGAGCTGGAGAGATAATAGAAGGGTCAGTAGTGCCCCCTACTGGACAAAGCTAGAATTTCAAGCAGTTGCAGTATAGGGAGGAGGATTGTAGTTCTAGTTAAGGGTGGGAAAGAAGCTGGTAGAAGGGGTAGTAGCAGGTGGGAAAGGTGTAAAGAGTACAAGGTAGCTACGTATGAGGGGGGGAGGCTGCTGGACGACCCGGCTCAGAACGAGCTTTGAACCCCTGAAGCAACAGTGAACGGTAGTAAGTTTACAGGTAGGACACAGATAACATACTTTCTGAAATCCTTGAAGGTGGGAGCTGGGAGTAGAGGCTTAGGAGAGGAAACCACGGCTATTTGTTGAACGGGTCCTTTGTCACCAGTTTGTTAGGTTCTCACAGAAAAGTGGTCAGGAACAGCACAGTGAAGAGCAGGGTACTTGTAGGAAAGAGAGAGATAACAGTAATGATAAGTAGCAAGAAACTAATAGCAACAATATATGATATTAAGACAATAATTATGACAGTAAAAAGTAGAGCATTCATTGAATCATTAGAAGCTAATAATCTCCTAACAGGGTATGCAGTTTCTTTAACAAATATCTAGCAGTACATTCTTTATAGGTTCAATTGGATAGCATGTAACACATCAGTTTAAGATAATCTTATCATTCACATGCATATAAATAAAACAACAGTGCCATAGTTCAGGAGCAGAGTGTTAAAAATGTCAGGAATTGCTGTAAAATGACACCAGGATGAGAGTTAGGCTGCTAGCATGCAGAAGGACCACTCTATTCTGTTGGCTGGGAGAACATGCTTTGTTGATATGGCATGAGCATCCGCATTGAAGTGAGACTGCTAAAATGCAATACGTAGCCTATTAACTAGGATTTAAATATATCTATCAGTAGTGAGACCTAATAAAAGTGGAACCAAGTGTAGAAAAGTCAGAAGAGATATCCCGCCTTCCTAGTCTCCTTGGTAATGCTTCAGTGTTGTTGTCGTAAGGCTAACAGGGCTGCTCGCAGCCCTGAAAGTATGCAAATGTCTATAAAGGTGGCACTAGTAGTAGTACAGTCTGTAAATTATTAAATAAAGCTAAGATCCCTAATATTCCTAGAGTCCGACGCCCAGGTAGCAGCCAGAGGAGGTTGAAAGAAGGTTCGCTAAGCTGAGGACTAGAACTGCGTAGAATAGCTGTTACAGGCAGCCTAGCAGTGCAACAACAGCTATCTGGCGTATAGGGAGAGTACGTACTTTTATTACTATGTAGTTAGCCAGGTGCAGTATTCCTTTAGTAAATAACAAGCATGCCGACCATATCTAGGTGTTTAAATGTAACTCAAGTTACACTGATTGAATATCCATATCCGACCTACATCCGGCACTTTAAAATAATTAAAGTATGTGTTACTGCACTACAATGTTTAACACAGCATAGACATTGCCATTGTGCAAGAATAACAGCAATAGTATCAACTTGGTAAGGGGAGCACACGTTACGGCTGGTAAACTGCCATAACAGTGGCTATTTCGCCTAAGGGGAATGAACGAGCTTATGTTGCCGCGTAGTCAGCAAGGATAAAGCGTACGTGTGTAATATGACTAGTCTACATCCCAGATTCAGATACTAAATGTAGCCCCAGTCGCTCTGATTTATAAAGCCAATCCCAACACCTACCCAGCACTTGGAATGTATCAGAAAGTATAAAACAGAACAACAAAGTCAGAAACATCAGGAATTCCCCATCAAACAAGCAGGTTATACTTGTGCACTTTATATTATTCACACAATCTACACTACACTAAAACTTTCAGGACAGCAAAAGAGAGAAACAGAAAATGCACCTTAGAACAAGCATTAATACTGTGTAATCAAAAACGTTAATAAAGCCCACACTACAACTGATCACTACATTCGAAACAAACAGAATTCCAACACCTGAGACATAGTCGCTCTTACGGAGGTGCCACGTGGGAGGAGTATCTCTAATCGCCTTTAACTGGCGTGCTCAGACTAGGGTAAATAGCACTAGTAATAGAAGACTCTCACAGTTATGTATGTAGTGATATTGCACAAATTAAACATAATACTAGTGTAACAGTAAGCATATAAGAACAGTTAATCACAATTTACATGAAGCACATCACTAACAAACAACCGAACTTCACTCACCAGAGGGAAAAAGATGCTGAGGCAGGAGCGGACAGCAGCCAGGGGCAGTACTAAGCTAATACAGATGGCGCCACGCCAGACTAGGGGTATTTAAAGGTTTAGGGAGGTGTAAAGGCCGAGATGGGAGGGGTGTAAGGTGATGACACAGAAGGGTCAGGAGGGGGAGGAAGGTATAAAGGCCGAGAGGGGAGGGGAGAAAGGTGATGACTCAGAAAGGTCAGGAGGTGGAGGTAACAGACTAGCCAGAGGGCTAATCGAATATGCTAAAGGTGCTAAGTGAGGTTCAAAAGTTACAGAAGTCAGAAGGGTGAACAAGTGAAGGCAGGTTAGGTATTAAGGATAGGTTAAGTAAGAGAAGTGGGAGAGGAGGTAGGGTCCAAGGTCTACAAGATCTCATAGACCGACAAGGGGCAGAGCAGCTAGAGGAGAAACAATCAGTCAGCAAAGAAGAATACACCAGGTAAGTGAAGTAAGCATGAAGTGGAAAGGAGCAGGGAATAAGTATGGAGTCTCCAAGAATATAGGGATGTAAAGCAAGCTAGAATAAAGGGTACAGTGTGAGGTAGCAAGTAGCTCTAGGTCAGATAAGTAAAGTGTAAAGCTATCAGAATAAAATGGGTGAGCTGGAGAGATAATAGAAGGGTCAGTAGTGCCCCCTACTGGACAAAGCTAGAATTTCAAGCAGTTGCAGTATAGGGAGGAGGATTGTAGTTCTAGTTAAGGGTGGGAAAGAAGCTGGTAGAAGGGGTAGTAGCAGGTGGGAAAGGTGTAAAGAGTACAAGGTAGCTACGTATGAGGGGGGAGGGGGAGGCTGCTGGACGACCCGGCTCAGAACGAGCTTTGAACCCCTGAAGCAACAGTGAACGGTAGTAAGTTTACAGGTAGGACACAGATAACATACTTTCTGAAATCCTTGAAGGTGGGAGCTGGGAGTAGAGACTTAGGAGAGGAAACCACGGCTATTTGCTGAACGGGTCCTTTGTCACCAGTTTGTTAGGTTCTCACAAAAAAGTGGTCAGGAACAGCACAGTGAAGAGCAGGGTATTTCTGAAATCCTTGAAGGTGGGAGCTGGGAGTAGAGGCTTAGGAGAGGAAACCACGGCTATTTGGTGAACGGGTCCTTTGTCACCAGTTTGTTAGGTTCTCACAAAAAAGTGGTCAGGAACAGCACAGTGAAGAGCAGGGTATTTCTGAAATCCTTGAAGGTGGGAGCCGGGAGTAGAGGCTTAGGAGAGGAAATCACGGCTATTTGTTGAACGGGTCCTTTGTCACCAGTTTGTTAGGTTCTCACAAAAAAGTGGTCAGGAACAGCACAGTGAAGAGCAGGGTATTTCTGAAATCCTTGAAGGTGGGAGCTGGGAGTAGAGGCTTAGGAGAGGAAACCACGGCTATTTGTTGAATGGGTCCTTTGTCACCAGTTTGTTAGGTTCTCACAAAAAAGTGGCCAGGAACAGCACAGTGAAGAGCAGGGTACAGAGGGAAAAAGACGCTGAGGCAGGAGCGGACAGCAGCCAGGGGCAGTACTAAGCCAAGATGATAACATTGTATAATGCTGTCTAAATATTATTGTCTAGTGATTTTGCTCTCTGTGGTCTCAGAAGTGTTCATGTTGGTGCTCACTTGTACCTTACGTAGGTGTTCTGTGTGTCGAGATTTGAACGACTAACTTTAAATACCAACAACATTAATCTGAAAATGATATTCGGTGTAACAGGAAGCATACCCCTCAACTGTCAATGATTTCAGGAACATTTCTGATTCAGCTCAGAAATTTGCTCTGTCCCTTCTGAACTTGGTGATGTTTTCAGATAATGTCATAAAAATATGTCAGTAGTGCAGCATCGGGTCCTGGTTGCAATAATATGTAAGTACCATCATTAGCTACATAGAAACATGTCATCAATAATATTTATTAATTCAATTTTATTTACTGTGTAGATCCAACAATGTTTATGCCTTTTCAGTAGAGGTATTTCGAGATATTTTAAGGAGACCAGTGGAAACTTGGTCAATACCCAGGAAGAATTATGGTCATTAGCATGAGGATTCTTAAGTCACCATGAAGGAGTAGCCTCTCCTCTGCAATGATTTTATAAGGTTATATTTGCAGTCTTTGATGGCAGTGCGCAGTGAAATCTGAAATGCCAAGCTTTTTTTATGTAAGGGTTAAAGGGGAAACAGTGCTGATGGATTATTTTTGCAGTGGGTGGGACAAACCTAGCACTGGAAAGCCTAAAAATTATGATACATTTATGAAAGAATAAGTATATAATTTTTAAACACCAATATTAAATTATCACTTGAGACATACGCACATTTACATTTATATAAAATAAATCAAACTGTATTAACAAGTTCATGTTTACAAACATTATACTTCACATATATTGCTATATGTCATATAACCTAAGCAACATTACATAAATTATTCAATTCCTCTGTTTTTTTTTTAACAAAACACATCTTTATTAAACCATCCCTTGTGACACAGGCAATCATACGTTTATATAAATGAATACAAACCGCACCAACACAATCCTAATTGCAAGCATTTCACATCAAAAACCATAATGACACACTCCCAGTTGCAAACATTATGCATCATTTATAATCTACCCAATCATTTTCAGTCAAACATTACATAGCTCATTTAAGTCCTGTCTTCTTTTAAACCTCATTCAATCCTACCCTATATGTACTGCTCCCACAATTCCCATTTTTCCTACATAGTTTACTCCTACCCTTTTCTAAAGATCTTAATTCCAGTTGTTTTATCTCTGTTACTATATTCACTACTTCTAGTAGAGTTGGTTTAGATTTTGATTTCCATTTTCTAGTAACTGCTTTTTTAACAGCCAACATAATTAGACACATCAAGGCCTTAGCATATCTAGGCAATTCCGATTTTATAGCATAGCTCAGAAAAATCACCTCCCTTGTCACAACAATCTCCCCACCCAGCATGTCCGACACTTCATCCTGCAGGGAATCCCTACAGTCCACCAACTCACCGAACTCCTAGAAAAATCAGTTTCCAATTATGTCTTTCTTTCCTGTCACACCTCCAACATTTGCTTTCTATCTGAGGAAACATTATCTGGAGTCTACCTGGGGTATACAAATATATATGTAAACATTTCCAAGCAAAAATCCTAAATCTTCTAGATTTTGTTGCATATTTGGGAGACATACATATATCTTCCATTGTTTTTTTTTTGTGAATTGCTTGTCCAGTCTCTCTTCCCAATCCTTTCTAACCTCCTCTGATTGATTTTATAGTTATCTTGCAATATTTTATATGCTCAACCAATGATTCTTTTTTTAATGGTCGCTTCTTTTCTAGATTCTACTAAAAACTCTACCAGTGCTGGTCTTTCATTTAGCCCGCCCCCATTTGTTTCTCTGCCTATACTCTGATATCAATCCTTGATAGGGAAGGTAATCTCTAATCTGCAGTCCAAATAAATTCTTGGCATCTTCCCATTCTGTCATCTTTCTCTCCCAAGTTATTTCCTCCCAAAACCTTGGTTCCTTTCCCAGTTTTCTCCAATAAATTCCACCCTCCTATTGCCTATTGTCTATATTCCTAATTGCAGTCATCCCTATTGGCAGAATCTCCTTTCTCCATTTTCCTGTTGGCTTAGTTCTTAGAATACTTTCTGCCACTTTATAGATATACTATTTTCTGTGATTATTGTTATTCTCCTTAATGGCCTGCATCCAAAATCCTAGTCTCTCTTTGTTTCTTGAGCTTCCCCCCTGTTTCATCATCATCCCTTTCCACTTTAAATTATAGTTTTCTGTTTGTGCTATGTATAGGAGTCTTAACTGCTTAACTGTGTAGCACTGAAATATCTCTTCAAATCAAGTAGTCCTAATCCACCCTGTTCTACTGGAAGAATCAGCTTATCCTACTTGACTCTTACTGTCTTCCCCTCACAGATAAAGTCCTTCAGCTCTTTATTAATTGCTGTCTATAACTTCTCCTCTGGTTGATAAAAATATGCCTGACATGTATAAGACTAATGTGACTAACAATATTTAACTACTTGTATCTTACTAGCCATATCCAAATAACAAAACTCACATTTTCTTAGTTTTTGTATTATCATTTGTTAGTCTCTTCCCACATATCCTTAGCTGCCACACCAGAATCATTTTTAATTCATACTACTTCATTTTATCATATCCCTATAAATATGGATATTGCTGAACCAATTAATATGTGGGTACGTAGATTACCACTATTACTTTTGTTTTAGCTTCATTAATTATGTATCCAAAAACATTTGAAACTGTCTCAAAATGTGCCACATCACTGTCTCTTTCTCATCTGGAAATAGAGCCAGTTTTCTTGACTACCATACCAATTATATCCTGGAATTTTTGAGTCCCTTATTTATTTATTTTTTTTGCCAGTGGTTCTAAATATAATGCAAATAACAAAGGGGAAAGAGGACACCCCTGCCTGTTTACTCTGCTCAAGCAGAAATTATCAGACAGGAACCCACCCACTTTAATTTTCACCTCCAATCCCTCATATATCCTCCTATTCAACCTTATAATTTTTTCAGGAAATGCAAATGCTTAAATTGCTCTGCTCATAAAGTCCCAGCTTACTCTGTCAAATACTTTCTCTACATCAAGACCCACCAACAACAATGCATTTTCTTAGATTCTGCTTCCCTCTGGATCATCAATGTTCCATTAATATTGTCAAATGTTTGCCTCCCCTCCACAAAACCACACTGATCCATATCTATCAATTTTGGCTACCACTGCTTTCTTCCAGGATGTTGGTATTTCTCCTCCTCTTAAAATATTGTTAAATAAAGCCTTCCAGATCTTTATCAGTTTTTCCCTCCTAGCTTCCAAATGTCCACAGGAATACCATTAATTCCTGGGGAATTTGCTGTAGATTGGTTATACATCACAATTTTTATCTCATCTCCTCCTATCCTAAACATTAGTAATTGAACCTCATCTACCTCTAACCTTGGCATATTTAATTCTTCCATAAACATTTCCATTTGTTTTTCTTGATTTCCATATTTTTCTGCTTTATACAGACATTCATAGAATTTCCAAAATATTTCTAATACCTCTACAGGATCTCTTGTTACCTTCCTGGCTATAGGCTCCCTCTCGGCGACAGCCCTTTCTACTTACTGTTGCCTGAGTTGTTGTGCTAAAAGTTTTTGTGCTCTAGTGTTATTATCAAAAAAATAGCTGCTTAACAGCAAATCTTTCTAAACTTGTGTATATTATTGAGGTAATACCTTATTTTCTGCCTAGCATTCTGCAGCTGATCCTCTTCTTGTTCTGTGAGATTCCCCTATTCTGCAATACTTTAACATTTGTTAGTCCTTCTAAGTAATTCCTGTTGTTTCTTAACCATAGCTCTCTTTTATTTCCACCCTAATATAAACTCCTCTTTAAATGTATCCCACTCCCTAGCTATATTTTCAGAAGAAATTTCCGTCCTCACAAATAGCTCCTGAATAATCTCCACTACCCATTCCTTAAATTCTTCTCTTTTCAACAGATCGGTGGGAAAGCACCAGTGTCTCATTTTTATTTAATTACCCTGTGTTTTATTTTAGTTATTATTAGTGCATGATTTGAAATAGTTATTGGGTACATATCAAGATCTTCAATTAAATGCTCTTGTTCCTGTGAAATATAGATTCTGTCTAGCCTAGCCCTGATTTTATATCTTGGAAAACAATATGTAAATTCACTCTGAACTCGTATTACTGAATTCATATCTTCCATGTCAAATATTTTCATAAATTTCTTCCAAATCTACCCTCCTTTGCTATACTTTCCCTTCTGGGCCCCCAAACACATCCTCATGCTGCAAATCAAATTCCAGTCCCCACCTAAAAGTAATATTTCTTACTGAAACTGATTATTTCTCCCAAAATTTTCTTAAGCTTCATTATAGCAGTTTAGGTGGAATGCACTTTAATTAGCTATTGCTCTCTCTTGCACTTTAATTAGCTTATTTGCTAGCTCTTCATCAGACTTTTTGTGGCAATTCTTGTAGCACACAAGTGCTATCAGCACTAGACATCCTATAAGGAAACAGCTCCAGTACTTAGTAATGATGACCATCCCTCCTGGCATGTCTAAAGGTCAGTTTCCTGTGCTTTTTCCTATTAACCTGGTGAACTTGGGCATTCTGAGGCAGTGCAGCAACTGCCTCATGTACACAGACAAACCTTTCCTCTTACTTCCCAGCACTCAGACTTGTGAGAAATGCGCCTATATCTCCAAACTGGAAGCTATGTACTCTCCAGCCAAGACCAGAATAGCTGGTCAAGAGGAGAAGGTCAACACCTGCACCATACTACATGGAACACATAGCCCTCCAGAACACCCACCATCACAGCCCTCCCTTGTACAGAGAGAGCATATTCTGCAAAGCATTGTACTTGTCTCACTCAGACAGACACACACATGCACACAGTTGGCAAGTCTGGGATTAGAACACCAAACTAACTACTTTATCACACTACAGCATTATGCAGTTACAGAATGCACTACCAAGATTACTGGGTCACAGCACTCCCAGAGGTGTAGTTCTAGGTGGGTGACATCATCAGCCTTGCCAAAGGAATGAAATCAAGAAAAACAAATGGAAATGTTTATGGAAGAATTAAATATGCCAAGGTTAGAGGTAGATGAGGTTCAATTACTAATGTTTAGGATAGGAGGAGATGAGATACAAATTGTGATGTATAACCAATCTACAGCAAATTCCCTAGGAATTAATGGTAAACACAAACCACACACCCACCTTTGCAGAGACTCTCAACAGAAATCTACCCAAACAGCAGAAATCTCCAAGGCAGAAACTCATTCGACCGCCACAACACAGCACAAACCACAAGACACATAGCTCACCTACACAGTGTGCCCCTCAATCTAAGCCCCTAAGGCAAAACAGCTTGCACAATACAATAATCATAGGTGACCCAATAGTGAGGTGCACTGATGTCCCACTCACTAGGCTGAATAAGAAGGCAACAGTCAGCTGTCTATTAGGTGCCAGAATCCGACAAATAACACATGCACTCAGGCCACTCCACAACATGTACAAGTATGACTCTGTCATTGTCCATGTGGGTGTGAATGACCTGAGATGCACCTCCCTGGACTACATGAAAAGAGACAGGGTGGAGCTCTCGGATTATGTGGCCCAGGCAGGTATGACCCAAGCCCTGAGCAGAATCCTACCATCGCCCAGAATGATACCACAGTACAAACAAAAAATTATTGGCTTCAACAATTGGCTAAGTTTCTGGTGTCATTCTAAGGGGATCCAGTATCTGTCTGCTTGGGATGACATGACTGACAGACCTTGATGCTTTGCCAGAGATGGCCTGCATCTGTCACCCCTGGGTTTCAGGGTACTGGCTAAGGCTCTTGCCACCCCTGTAGTGCCTTTTTTACGGGGTGTTCCAAAGACCAAATTACCACCATAACAGCTATAAATAAATGCAATCTGAGGGTCATGCTGCTCAAAGTTAGAAGTCTAAATCTCAAGATGCCCTCACTCGAAGCACTCCTCAAAATGGACAGCATCGACATTTGTGAAGTAACGGAGACCTGGTTTAAAGCAGCAGAAAGCACCCCAGCACTACCAGGCTATAACTCCTTCCACACTTTTTGGCCCCAGAACATGGGCCAAAGCTCCAAAAGCAGTGGTGTCTCCATATTCATAAAGGATATACACACCTTCAGACTAGTAGCCCAACATAACGCATCTGAGATACTCCAGGTACAACTAACATTGGGTAAGATGACAATTCAAGTCGTAGTCTGCTATAGGTCCCCAACCATGTCCCAAGACTCTCACTCCACATTACTAAGCACTCTGGAAACTATTAAGATCCAACCCAAGCATCTCATACTAGGTGACTTAAACTACCCCTCCATCAGCTGGGAAAAATATTCATCCACCAAAGCACTGGCCCAACTCTTCCTGGAATTAATCAATTCCAATCTCCTGGACCAGCTCATTCTTACCCCCACTAGAGAAAACAACATCCTTGACCTGGTTATTACTAACCTGGCAACCGTTGCTCTACACCAGTAGTCAATTCTTCCCTGGTAAGATCCGACCACAAACTAATCACCATGGAAATGCACATTTCACCCACATGCCCTGCGAAGGTATCCACCATGAAAACCTTCTCCAAAGCTGACTTTGGACTCCTAAAAACAGAGGTGGCTAACTTCACGGCATCCATGCCAATGAAAAATAGATGCATGAATGCCAAATCATACACCAATGCACTGTACAAACATACATAAATGCATGGAACTAGCCATACCCAACAGAACCAAGATGCTCTCCTCCAAAAAAGGAAGCCAGTCTGGTGGTCCCCTGCCATTAATAAACTCTACAACAGAAGGAAGAAACTGTTGCAGAAAAAGGTGAAGTTCCAAGACTGGAAAAGTTTCCTTATTAGTCTCAACAAAAAGTTGAGATCCCTCATCAAAACCTCCAAAGCTAGCTATGAAGGCAGAATTGTGACAGACACTAAAAACAACTGCAAAGCCTTCTATAGTTATATCAAGGATCTCCATGGCAATACCCAGGTTTGCTCTGAATTACTGCACAATGGTACCTCCTATACTGAGCCGACAGATATTGCCAACATACTGGCTGACAGATTCAGTGCCAACTTTATCCCTCTCCCTCCCCCAAAAGACCAGTCACAATACTGGAAGAATGTCAGGCACCCATCATTACTGCAGCACAGGTTAAAGCTGCATTGTCCAAGGCCAAGAATACAGCATCCATGGGACCTGACAATATCCCTGGATGTGCTCTACATGAACTACAAAGTGAACTGGCACCACATCTGTGTACCCTGTTCAATCACAGCCTCACCTCAGACTTTGTCCCTACAGAATGGCACACTGCTACAGTTATCATTCTCTATAAAGGGGAAGCGACTACAGACCCTGGGAATTATTGTCCCATTAGCCTGATGAGTCTGATATGTAAGGCTATGGAGCACATCATCATGGACCTAATTAACAAGGATATAGGGAATCTGCAAACTCTAGATCCAACTCAATTTGGTTTTGTGAAAGGTAGATCATGCCTGCTCAATCTGGTTGACTTCTTTGAGTCAGTCACCAGAGCTGTGGATGAGGGCAAGGCAGTTCATACAGCCTACCTTGATCTGGCCAAGGCCTTTGATACCATTTCCCACTCAAGAATTATTGATAAACTCACCAAACTAGGCATCAACCCCCTATATCACTAGGTGGGTTGCAAACTGGCTCACAGATAGAACCCACAGTGTGAAAGTACCAGACTCCAAGTCAGACTGCCAACCAGTCACGAGTGGAGTCACACAGGGATTGGTCCTGGGTCCTCTCCTGTTTGGCATCTACTTCTCAGAAGTCCAGGCCAACATGAAGGGACTCTGGCTAACCAAGTTCATCTGGGAACCATTATTAACTCCCCAAGTGATGCAGACATCCTACAGAAAGGCCTCAGTGAGACCAATGACTGGTGTCAAAACCATGGCCTTAAGCATAATGCCAAAAAATGCGTCATCATCCCTTTTGGGAAAAATTCAGTTCCCACTAATTACCACATCGATGGGAGCCCACTGAACACTGAAGGCGTTATAAGAGATCTGGGGACACAGCTTGACAGCAACCTCTCCTTCGACCACCACATTGCCACTGTGGTCAGAAAATCCTTCTATGTGGCACATCTCATTACCAAAGGTTTTGCATCCAGGAAGAAAGAGGTCATCATCTCTCTCTACTCTTCCCTCATTAGGCCAATCATCGAGTATAATGTCCCATTTGGCATGTACCCCACTAGACACATGCAACAGCTGGAAAGGTCACAAAAGTACCTCACAAAGAGGATCCTAGGCCGTAAACACATGTCCTACATGGACAGACTCAAAACACTCCAGCTATTCGCAGTCTACTAAGAGGCGATCTCTTGTTGACTTACAAGGGCATGTCTGACCC
The DNA here is from genome assembly GCF_019279795.1 of Protopterus annectens. Taxonomy (NCBI): domain Eukaryota; kingdom Metazoa; phylum Chordata; order Ceratodontiformes; family Protopteridae; genus Protopterus; species Protopterus annectens. The sequence continues at coordinate 1,224,883,413 of NC_056739.1, forward strand.
AGCTCTGTTAGAAATGCTACATCTAAAGAAAACCCAATTCCTCCGCACCACATGCTCCAGAGACCTGAACTTCATTACCACAATCAACAGAACATGCTGGAGGGACAGGTTCATAACCCAGAAACTGCCCATGCCCTGGAACAGACTTCCCATACATGTCAAGCAGAGCACCTCACTGGCTCTCTTCAACAGAAATCTTGATGAGTGGATAGGAAATAGAACGTTCACCCCAGGGATCACTCCAGTGGCTCTACTTGATAGAGGCACTGGGAACTAACGTCGGGCGGCATGATGCCAGGGCACTTCTATGGGCTAGGCTTGTAAAGGGTCCAGAGCCATTAGCCTAGTACACACCTAAGAACCTATGAACCTATGAATATAGTTCACTATTCTTTCTTTTTTGTATTCACCTGTGAGACCATTGACATTTAAAGCATTACAGAAAACATCACTGTATTAAAAAGTTATTATTCCTACCTTTTATGTATAACACTGTTTTTGTTAAATGTCTAGTTCCAGCTTTTATGTTACATGTATACACTGTTTGGCAGGTTGAACTTTTATATAGTTGTTCCTTGTCATATCCATTTGAACCTATGTCACATCTTACAAAACTTTTTGTTTTATTGAAACCCCTCAAACAAAAACAAACAAACCCCCAATACCCACCTAAAATCTATTAATTTAATAGTATCACACAAAACTATATATATCTTCAAATACTGAAGTTTTCCCTCCTAATAGAAACAAATGTCCCAAACTGACAGCCACATTCACAGAATGGAAAAAAAGAAAGGTTACCCATACTAAGATGAAGTGCTTACTGGTTTTGTCTTGTCTTAATGGGTCTTCAAGTTAGGAAAACCCCTGAATGCCTTCAGAGAACATTATCTCCTAGCCAGTTTCTTTTTTTCCCCAGCCAACCACTCTCCACCAGACTGCAACCAATTTCTATTTGTCAGATTGTCTCCATGTAGACATGAGAACCAGACAGCTAATTTCTCATTAGCAGATTGTCTCCATGGAGACATGAGAACTAGACAGTCAATTTCTCTTTATGAGATTGTTTCCATTGAGACATGAGGGCCAGATGCACAATTGCTACTAAGCATACATTCTTTTGCTAGAAAAAGCCTCATTATAGTCAATGGCCTTTTTCATTTACCTGCTTTCTCTTAAAACATGTTACTAAATCAATCTAAGGTCCATAATCTAGTCATTCCCCCAAGCAAGAATGAGAAAAATCACCTTCATTTTTCTTTTGTCATGCTCTTTTAACCAGACTTTTTTTACATTGCACTGCCAGCACTTCTTACAACTGAACAAGAAGAAAAAGAGAAGGGAAGAAAGAAAGGGGAAAAAAGAACAGCAGCACATATTTTCAATCCCCATTACACTTAAAAATAACTGAGAAAAAAAGTAGTTATGTTCTTACCATAACGTTCCATGTTTGTTGTCCTTTATCTCGCCTTCCTTCTTTCTGGTTGAGTTTGGAGCCAATCTCGGCTCCATCTCAGCCACTTCTAAAGCTCAAAGAGTCCTTACTGGCTTGATGCTAATCCTTATCCCAGCATGCATAGTGGTAGCTACCCAGATCTCATTTGTGAGAACTAACCAATAGATAGAAAAATATGAATTACCCAATAAAAGAGGTAACTAAACAATAAAGCCTCCTTGTAACGACAACAGGACAACCATGGTGACAAGGAGTATACCAAAGGATGAAAAGCAAAGGAAACTCAGCCAGATCAGCCAAAAAAAATTAAATTCCTCTCATTCATCCAGGATGTGGGAAGGAGAGATGGACGCAAGAAGGAAGGCAAGATAAAGGACAACAAACATGAAACGTTATGGTAAGAACATAACTTCTTTATGTTATGTTGTCCATCTTGCCTTACTTCTTTCTAGTTGTGATAGCATCCCCAGCACCTAAATCCTGGGTGGCTCACTGGAAAAGAGACTTCAGAACCATGGAACCAAAGGATGCCCTGTTCTGAGAAGCCATGTCCACTTTGTAATGAGTAATGAAGGTATGGGGAGTAGCCCATGTTGCTGCCGCACAAATAGTATATAAAGGAAGCTTAGCTTGAAAGGCTATGGAGGTAGCCAAGGACCTAGTGGAATATCCCCTGACTTTTCCCAGGACTGACACATTCCGAGACTCATAAGCATAAGTAATAGTATTGGACAGCCATTTTGAAAGAGTCACTTTGGAAACTGCTTACTCTGACAGAAGGATACAAACAGCTGATCTGATTTTCTGATGTCCTTGGTCCTTTGAAGATAAAATCATAACTGCCTGTGGACATCCACTTGATGTAATTTGTACTCCGCCTTGTTGCCACAATTTGGGAAGAAAACATGAAGTTCAATTCATAGGTTGGTACTAGGCTATCAGCCCTAGGGCCTATACAAGTCTAGCCATAACAATTCCCCGGATATTTCTTCCCAAAATATTTACTCCCCTGGACCCCTGTCTAGCAGGGGGACTGACATGATCCCCGAGGTGAATTTCCTATCTTCCATCCAATTGTCAGGGTTCCTTTTGAAGAGGGCCAAGGAGGCGCTCTGCTTGACATGTATGGGCAGTCTATTCCAGAGTATGGGGAGTCTCTGGGTCAGGAACCTATCCCTCCAGCATGTTTTGTTCATTGTGATGACAAGGTTTAGATCCCTGGAGCATGTGGCTCTAAGGGATTGGGATTTCTTTAAGTGGAGGATGTCCAACAGCTCAGGGTTTGACATGGCCTTGTATGTTAAGCAGAGATCACCTCTGAGTAGACGATATGCCACAGAGTATAGCTAGAGTATTTTTAGATAGTCAGCATAGGGCATCTGCTTTAGGCCTGTGATTCTTTTAGAGAGGTATTTCTGTGGCCTTTCCAGCTGTTTAAGATGTCTTGTGAAGTACATACCAAACGGGCCGTTGTACTCTATAATGGGTCTAATGAGGGATGAGTACAGTGGGACAATGACCTCCTTTTTTCTGGATGAAAAGCCCTTAGTGATGAGGTGTGCCACATAGAAGGATTTCCTGACTGTTCTGGCAATGTGGTTATCGAAGGTGAGACCACTGTCCACCTGTGTCCTTAAGTCTCTCATCACACTTTTGGTGTTTAGTTCAATTGATTGATTCAAATTATACTCTGAGCAGACTTTTGGTAAAAAGGAAGGATTAGTTTTAAGAGATACTCTATCCTTGTGAAAGATCATATAAGGCGGGTGAATGGAAAGTGCCTGTAACTCGGAAACCCGCCTATCTGATGTAATAGCAATCAGGAAGAGGGTCTTCCATGATAAGAACTTTATAGGACAAGAAGCGGCTGATTCAAAGGGAGGAAGGATCAGAGCAGCTAGTATTAAATTTAAATCCCAAGGATGGAGAGGTTCTCAGATAGGAAGCCTTAATAGTGTAACACCTTTCAAAAAGGCCTTACATAACTTATGGGACATGACGTTAGAACCTAGAAGGCTCACATGAAAATTAGAAATAGCAGCCAGTTGAACACGAATCATAGCAGCCGCTGCTCCTTTTTTGAAGGTTTCTGCCAGGAAGTCCCAGATTTTTGCAATTGGAGCTGTAAAGGGATGAATGTCTTTTTGGTCGGCCCAGAAGGAGAACCTCTTCTATTTACTAGCATAAAGTTTCCTAGTTGTTGGCTTATGGGAAGTGATTAAAATATGTTGAACCATAGGTAAGATATCAGGAAGCCTGTCTAGGATCGGAAGTGGAGAAACCAGGCTATCAGCTTGAGAGTTTGAATGGAAGGATGAAGAGCACATGACTGATGTGTCAGGAGGTCCAGAACCGGGTCCAGAATCCAAGGCTCCTCTCTCAGGTAATGCCGAAGGAACGGAAACCATATCTGATGAGGCCAGTAAGGGGCAAGGAGGATTAACTTGCGACTTTGCAACTTTGCTTTCTGAAGAACTTTTGGAATTAAAGGAAAGGGGGGAAAAGCATAAAGAATCCCGGGAGGGCAACCATGGACCATTGCATCTCTGGGTGACTGTCGCAGTGGGAGAACTAGGGCAAAGTAGCTGCTGCATTTGTTGTTTAGGTGAGAGGCAAAAAGATCGCAGCATGGCTGGCCCCATCTGCTGAAGATCATATCTGCCACATCTTGTTTCAGAAACTACTCATGAGGCATGAGAATTGCCCTGCTGAGCTTGTCCGCTATCATGGTGGACTTCCCCGGAATGTGCATTGCAACCAGAAAATGCTGACAGGAGGTCACCCATTGCCATACTCGAAGGGCCTCCTGACATAAGGGGTAAGATTTGGTTTTGCCCTGTTTGTTGATGTACCACACTACTGACATTGTCCATCTGAATTGCTATATAGCCCAAAGGGAGAGAGTCATGAACTGCTTGCAACACTAATAACACAGCTCTCATCTCCAGGACATTGAAGTGCAAATGGTACTCGTGAGGTTGCCAAGATCCTTGGACTGTCCTTCCCAGATAATGCCCCCCCCCCTATCTGGGAAGTGTCCATGGTAACTGTGGCTACCGGATGAGGGGCTACAAAGGGTCTGCCTAGAGTGACTAGGGGAGAGTGGAGCCACAACTGTAGATCTTTATTACAAGCATCCATGATTAAGATCATGTGTGACATTGGTAAGTCCTGAAATGACCACTGAGTGAAGAGGAGCCATTGGAGAATCCTCATATGGTTAACGGGCTAATGAAACTAGAGTAATGGCAGCCACCATCAAACCCAAGACCTTTAGGACAAACTGAGCCTGAACCTTTGACTTAGACAAGAGGTGGGAGACCTGATCTCAAATGGCAAGCACCCTTTCTTGTGAGAGCTTGGCTATCATGTCTCTTGTATTTAATTGAGCGCCTATAATACACTGTAATACACTGAGAGGGCAACAAGGCAGATTTTTCTTAATTTATTGTGATTCCTAGCCATGCACAAGTATGAATCGTGTGGTTCCTGGTCCTTAAGAGATGATGTTCGGTGGTGGCAGTGAGGAGCCAGTCATCTAGATAAGGAAAAAAATGGAATCCCAACCGTCACAGGTGAGCCGTCACTACTGCCATGCATTTGGTGAACACCCTGGGGGCTGTGGTGAGACCAAAGGGCAGAGCTCTGAACTGGTAATGGATGGCTCCCAGCCGGAAGCGTAAATGTCTCCTGGACCCCCTGTCCATTTTTATATGGTAGTACGCATCCTGGAGATCGATAGAGCATATCCAGTCATCCTGACCCAAATAGAGTAGAATGGACTGCAGTGTCACCATTCGGAACTTGGCCTTCTTTACTGACCTGTTTAACTTACTGAGATCCAAGATAGGTCTCCAGTCCCCTGTCTTCTTTGGAACTAAAAAGATCCTTGAGTAAGTTCCGGATTCTATCTGGTCTGTGGGGACTTCCTGACTGGCTCTTTTTTGCAGCAAAGTTTTTACTTCTATGGCTGTTTGATCCCAAAGATTGGGTGGAACATCTGGGATTGATGATTTTTGACCTCTTGGGGGTATTTGGGAGAAGGGAATTTTGTAACCTCTGGATATTATGCACCGTACCCACTCGTCTTCTGTTATATCTTGCCAGGCTCTTGGGTACAGTGATATTCTGCCCATGAATGCCTCCAGAGGTGAGCAGCCGGGCAATCTTTCAGGGATTCTGAAAGGGCCTGGCAGAGAACGTATCTCTGTCGCCCTGTTGTGGACCCCCCCCGCCGTGAAGTTGGTGTCTCCTGTTATTATTTCCTCCTCTGCCTTTGGGGGAATTATCTCCATGAGTGTCTGGCGAAGCTCCCTGAGATTTAAAAAAACACATTTTGCCACTCTTTTGGCCTTTGGGATAAGGCCGTGATGGGGTAGAAAAATGGACTCCTACTGCAGAGAGAGTTTTGCCAGCTCATTCACGACTGGTAAGAGTCTCTCAAGCTTGCGGCCCTAACAAGGCTGAGCCGTCAACTGGGGCGTTCATAAAGGAGGACCTAAAGGCCTCTGGAAATTGACAAAGGCGCATCCTGGAATGTCTGCGAAGAGCCACTCCTGAGCCTGCAGCCCTACTCACTCCATCTGCTGCGTAAGAAATCAAGCGCATGGAGAAGTTAACAATGGAGGTTAGGGTCGCTAGCTGGTTAGCAGACTTGGAAGCCACTCCCTCAGCTGAAGAATCCTGGAGGGTATCTCCCAGCTCTTTAAGGAGATCCTTCTGAAGTCTTGTGAAATGTGTCAAATACTTCAGCCGCTAAAGAGAAAACACACTTCCCATATCTATCCATGGCTCTAGACTCCTTGTTTGGTGGATGGATAGAAGAGGAAGTCTCTGTGAGTTCCTTCTTGGTGGCTGCTGCCACCACCATAGCATCAACTGGCATGCCTTTGGTGAGAAAGGTCTTGTCATCTGGTGTGGTCATGAATTTGTTAGGCCTTCTCGGAATGGGCTCCATGGTCTCTGAAGCACTCCACTCCTTTTGACTCACTACAGGCAAAAGTGGGTCGAAAGACGGAGACATCCAGGAGGTGGAAGGTTGGGAACGAACTGGGTACACAGACTCATCCTCAGAAGGGACAAGGGACTTCCAGTTTCCCGTCTGCCTAAGAATCTCCAGGATGTCTGAGAATGAGACATCTTCAGAGGGGGACTGTGGGGACCCTTCCAAGTCATCATGGACACAGGGAAGTCCACATGTTTCCCCTTACATTTTTTCTTCCTGGGAACCTCTTCTGAGGCATGCTCAGGAGAGGTCTCAGAAGAAGAGGGCTCGCCCTATGGGGCATCCTGGGGCATCAATTCCCTATGCTTGGGACAGACAGAAGGATCCAAGGCAGACACCAGTATTGATGGGGATGGAGCCAATGGAGCCAAAGGTGTGGCTGTCTCAGTGGACAGCACACTCCTCATCACCTCAAAGGTGCCGTGATCCAGAAGACAGGGAGGCGACGGCTCCAAGGCAGATGTGGGAGCTGAACTCACCTGCACTGAGGCTCCGAGAGGGAGAGCGGGGTTGGACAAGTGTCCGATGCCACTTCCCCCCTCGGAGCCGACGAGGGAGTCTTGGCACCCAGACCCCTTGACGGAGCGGACTGTTGAGGTCAGAGCGAATGTCGGAACTGACAATGAAAGGGTTGTTGGAACCAATGGTTCCACCACTACTACGTCCATGCACTCTGGCTCCGAACTAGAAGCAGTCGGAGGAGGAATAGAGACAGGGACTGGTTTGGACAAAGGTGCCAATTCCTTCTGGAATGGGCCCAACAACAATTGAGCAAATACCCATGTCTTGAGCAGCCTCTTCACCACTCTCTCCACATCATCATCATCCGATAAACTCCTGGATGATCGAGAGGAATGGGCTGAGGACCAGTGACTACCTGTCACTGACTGCAAACCGGTGACTACCTGTCACTGACTGCAAAAGTGGAGATTGAGGCACAAATCTCATTGGGTCCAAAGAAGGAGATTTCGATCTCTTTTGACTTCAGGACGGCTCTGAAGCAACAGATGGAGCCGCTGGAGAAAAGGACTCTTTGGAGCCAACACTCTGCTCTGAAGGTTCAGAAGATTTTCATTGTGACTTTGTCAGCACCGAAGGTGGAGCTGACGAAGATGCCAGTTTGTCATCAAATTTTTCAGAAGGCTGAGTATTCGATGCAACCTCAACCTGAGGTTTTAATAATCCTCTCAATATCAGTTTGGTACACCTCTCCTGCAAAACCTATGCACTAAAGGCATGGCAAACAGAGCACGAGTCCTAAAGTTGGACTTCACCTAAACAATAAACACAACTTGTGTGCCCATCTGTAAGGGACATTTTTTGGCAACACGAGTCCCATTTCTTAAATCCTGACTGCTTTGCAGGTTCTTTAGACACCATAAACTACAAAAAAGGGGAAACAACAATAAAGACCTTTTTTTTTTTTTTTTTTTTTTAAGAAAGAAGAGGAGTGGGGTAGCCTCTAAGTTAAATGGCTACTGCTCCCAAAGGGAGAAAGTCTCTAACTAAAACAGCTTCTCCCTAAGTAGCAAGAGGGATAAAGGGACAAGACAACTATCAAGAAAAGAACGGGCCACCAACAACACACAGAAAAAAAGGCCTGAAAGAAAATGAAAGCCTAACAACAGCAAACAACAACTGTAATGAGGATAGGGCTGATAAAGAATAGAAAACTCTACACGCTAAGGAAATTTAGTTTAAACAAATAACAATTTTGACATGAAAATACACTACTTAGCCTGAGCCAGCAGAAGACAATCTCGACGGTGCAAGCGGCAAATGAGATCTGGGTAGCTACCGTTATGCATGCTGGGTTAAGGGGTTAGCCTTGAGCCAGTAAGGACTCTTCGAGCTTTAGAAGTGGCCGAGTCGGAGCAGAGATTGGCTCTGAACCAACCAGAAAAAAGGAAGGTGAGATGGACAACATAACATCATTAGTTTATAGCAAGCAAATAAAACCATACATCACAAAAATAGTACTATTAAAATGTTTTCTTTACTTAACAGTTAACTTTTTCCCATCTCTTCCCCTCCCCAAAACATTTTACTGAACATTATTGACTTGCAGTAAGGTATATACTTTAGAGTCCCCCATAAGTCCAACAAATTCTGAAAAAGTCCAATATTTCCAGATTTTCTTGTTCTGTCATATTTCACAAATATAATTATTGCATTGTAATCCCTCATTAAGTTACTGGTTTTATTACTGTTAATCTCCATCTCCCAAATCCTGTTTCTGCTTCATTTCCAACATACTCTCGATTCTTCTACTCAACTCTCATGCTCCCTTCCTTCTCTCCAACATTTTCCATTGAAACATTGGAAAGGGTTTCACAGGTACAGTCTCTCTGTTGTCTTTACTACCAGAAGAATAAGAAGCAGAATCTCCTTCTGTTTCACAAACTTTTGTATTTACTCCTTAGTATGTACTTCATCAAAAAATGATTTTGCCCCTCCAGGGAAGAATACCTAGGAGACAGCTGGGTACAGCAGCTTGAAACTCACACCTGCTTCTTGACATTCCCTGAATAGTAGAATGAATTTACTCTTCTTCTGCCTGGTGTACAATGAATAATCATTCTCCACAAACACTCTGCTGCTCTGCTGTCTCCCACTTTTAGTATTTTGTCCTTCTGCTGGCAGGATTGCATCTTTACTATTAATGGTCTAGGTTGCTTTCTCATAGATAGGTTTGCAGAATGCACATGATGTGCCCTTTCAAGTAACTCCTGCTGGGGAATACCAGTCCAGTTGCTTATCTGTGCTTACATAAAATTAATGTAGTCTGTTCATTCCATCTTCTCTGGTATAGCTGAAGAATCTCAGGGTTTCCCTACTTGCTCTGTCCTCTAATTCTATTATTTTTTTAAACATCTTTTCCTGAGCAATCTCATATTCAGCCAGACCTTTCTTCATTTTAACCTTTTGCACTTTATCACCTCATCTGAATATCTATTTAAAGCTTCTTCCATTTTTCCAGCCCTTTGTTGTTTGTGTTGATATAATCCACCAGTGTTTCATGAATTTTAACCAGGTCTGTGTGCAGTTAGTCTTATATCTTCCTGTAGGTTACTGGAAGTCATGTCGGCAGGTTGCACTGCTTTTTGCTGAACAGCTGCAGAACATTCCCCGGTCAGTGTTTCTTCCTCACTTTTTGAAGCTACGTTTTTCAAGGTGCTCTGTATTTATTTTTCCTGGCATCTAGGCAGTATACTTACTAGCCAGTTACTGAAATTTACCCATAAACACAAGTCTACTAACTTTCTCTGTTAAGTTTCTGTTTTCACACTGGGAGAGATAGAGTTAAGCTGTTACTCATTATGCAGCCATCTTGGCCGGAGATACTCTATCCTTGTGAAAAATAATTGAAGGAGGTTTGCAGGGCAAGGCCTGTAGCTCTGATGCTGTCCAGGACAAAGTTATTACCACCAGAGAAAGTGTTTTTCAAGTCAAAAATATGATGTCTACCTTAGCTGCAGACTCGAAGGGTTGTTGGGTTAAGGCTTGAAACAACATTGTCATATCTCAAAGAGGAGAAGGATCCTTAAGGAAAGGAATGAGGAGGAAAACCCACTTAACAAAGCTTTGAATAATGTAAGAGAAACTAAGGTTGACTGATTTTCTACAATGTGAAAATATGAGATAGCTGCTAATTAAACCTTTATAGTACAGCAGCTGGCTCCATCAATAAAAAGAGATGCTAGAAAATCTAAGATGGCTGGAATAAGAGAAGAAAAAAGTGTACAGATTCTGTTGAGAGGCCCAAAGAGAAAAATCTCTTCCATTTACTTTTGTAAATATTTCTGGTAGATAGTCTCTGGGATGATTTAAGAATATGGATTACTGGGGAAGAAAGCCAGGACTGACTAGCCATCACTGGAAGTGAGAAACCAAGTGAATAACTTGAAGGTCTGACTGTCTAGGTGAGGCATTCCAGATGGGCCAGACAGACAGAGAGAGAGAAAGAAGGTCTGGCCTGAGGTCCAGCACACAAGAGAGAGATGCATCAAATGAGGCCATAGGAAGAGAAACACAAGTCAAGGCCAGAGAGGGAACATGAGAATGACTGTGATCTTCCTCTCTGATGTTTTCTGCAGAACTGATGTCCCACTCACCAGGCTGAACAAGGAGAAAATTACAGTCATCAGCCTGTCGGGTGCCAGGATCCACCACATAATGCATGCACTCAAGTCACTCCACAACAAGTACAAATACGACTCTAACATTGTCCATGCTGGAGTGAATGACTTGAGACGTACTTCCCTGGACTACTTGAAAAGAGACATGGAAGAGCTCTTGGATCATGTGACCCAGGCAGGTATGACCCTAGCCCTGAGTAGCATCCTGCCTTCGCCCGGAATGATACCACAGCATAAGGACAAAATGATTGACTTCAACAATTGACTAAGCTTCTGGTTTCATTCAAAGGGGATCCAGTATTTGTCTGCCTGGGAAGACATGATCAACAAACCATGATGCTTTGCCAGAGATGGTCTGCACCTGTCACCCCTGGGATTCAGGTTACTGGCTAAAGCTCTTGCCACCCCTATAGTGCCTTTTTTAGGCAAGGTTCAATGGATAAAACCACCACCGTAACAGATACAAGCATGCAAAATCTAAAGGTAATGCTACTCAATGCTAGATGTCTAAACCTCAAAATGCACTCTCTCGAGGGACTCCTAAAAATGGAGAACATCGATATCTGTACAGTAACTGAGACCTGGTTCAGGTCTCCAGAGAGCACCCCTGCAATACCAGGCTATAATTCTTACCACACTTTTCAGCCACAAAACCAAGACTGAAACACTAAAGGTGGAGGAGTGTCCATATTCACCAAGGATATTCACACCTCCAGGCTAGTTGCCCAACACAATGCATCTAAAATTCTCCAGGTGCAACTAACACTAGGTAAGACTGCAATCCAAATTGTAGCTTGCTACAGATCCCCCACCATGCCCCAAGATTCTCACTACACCTTTCTAAACATACTGGAAAATATTAAGATAAAACCAAACACCCTAATACTGGGTGATTTCAACTACCCTGCCATTAACTGGGAAAACTACTCGGGTACCAACTCCTATTCCCAACGGTTCTTGGAATTCATAAATTCCAACGCCCTGGATCAACTAATCCATTGTCCCACCAGGGGCTCCAATATCCTAGACCTGGTCATTACCAATATGGGAGATAGATGCTCCAAACCAGTGGTCACCCCCTTATTGGTCAGGTCTGACCATAAGCAAATCACCATTGATATCCACATCCCACCCCCACCCCCCAGTAAGGAAACCTCCTTAAAAACTTCTCCAAAGCCAACTTCATACTACTGAAGTCAGACATGACAAACATCACAACATCCACGCAGACGGGATCTGGAAGTTCGACTGCAGAATACTACACTAAGGCACTGTACGAGCACATCCACTCGTGCATGAATCATGCCATCCCAAATAGAACCAAGATTCTCTTCTCCAAAAAAAGGAAGCCAATCTGGTGGTCCCCTGCTATAAACAAACTATACAACAGAAGGAAGAAACTGTTGCAGAAAAGAGGAAAATCCCAGGATGCAAAAAACTCCCTCACCAGCCTCATTAAGAAGCTGAGATCACTCATAAAATCCTCAAAAGCTAGTTACGAAAATAAAATTGCCAAAGATTCCAAAGACAACCACAAGGCATTCTATAGTTATGTCAAGAATCTAAATGGCAATGCTCAGATTTGCTCTGAGCTACAACAGAATGGCATTAAATATAGTGATCCCAAGGATATTGCCAATATCCTGGCATATCGATTTAGTGCCAACTTCACCCCCTCTCACCCCCTAAAGGGCCCAACTCAATACCAAAAGATTGCCAAATTCCGATAATCACGGCCACACAGGTAGAAACCGCACTCTCCAAAGCTAAGAATACAGCATCCATGGGACCAGATGACATCCCAGGCTGTGTACTACATGAACTACAAAATGAACTGGCACCTCACCTAAGTGCTATGTTTAATCATAGCCTCACCTCAGGCTTTGTGCCCACTGAGTGGCACACAGCTACAGTTATCCTGCTCCACAAGGGAGGATCCGCCTTGGATCCCAGGAACTACCGTCCCATCAGTCTGACAAGCCTGATCTGCAAGGGCATGGAACGCATTATCATGGAACTTATAAACAAAGACATTGGCAACCTTCAAACACTGAATCCCAGCCAGTTTGGGTTTGTGAAGGGCCGATCTTGTCTCCTGAATCTGATTGACTTCTTCGAATCAGTCTCCAGAACTGTGGACGAGGGTAAGGTGGTCCACACAGCCTATCTGGGCCTCGCCAAGGCCTTCAACACCATCCCTCACTCTGGAATCATAGATAAACTTACTAAGCTGGGCATAAATCCCTACGTCACTCGATGGGTTGCCAACTGGCTTACTGACAGAACCCACACTGTAAAAGTAGCTGACTGCAAATCCAGCTCCAGACAAGTGACAACTGGAGTACCACAGGGTTCAATCCTGGGACCACTCTTGTTTGGCATCTACTTCTCTGAAGTACAGGCCAACAATAAAGGACTCTGGTTAACAAAATTCACAGATGACTGCAAATAGGGAGCCATTATTGAATCCCCAAATGATGTGGATATTCTAAAAATGGGCCTTACAGAAACAAATGCCTGGGGCCAGAGCCATGGGCTCAAGCTTAATGCCAAGAAATGTATAGTTATCCCCTTTGGAAAAAAACATGTACCCATGAATTACCACATAGGTGGCAGGACACTAAACATTGAAAGTGTGATGAGAGACTTAGGGACACAGGTGGACAGTGGTCTCACCTTTGATAACCACATCACCACAACAGTCAGGAAATCCTTCTATGTGGCACACCTCATCACTAAGGGCTTTTCATCCAGAAAAAAGGAGGTCATTGTCCCAATGTACTCATCCCTCATTAGACCCATTATAGAGTATAATGCCCCATTTGGTATGTACCTCACAAGACATCTGCAACGGCTGGAAAGGCCACAGAAATACCTCACTAAAAGAATCACAGGCCTAAAGCATATGCCATATGCTGACCATCTAAAAAAACTCCAGCTATACTCTGTGGCATATTGTCTACTCAGAGGCGATCTCTGCTTAACGTACAAGGCCATGTCAAACCCTGCGCTGTTGGACATGCTCCACTTAAAGAAATCCCAATCCCTCAGAGCCACACGCTCCAGGGATCAAAACCTTGTCATCACAATGAACAAAACATGCTGGAGGGATAGGTTCCTGACCCAGAGACTCCCCATACTCTGGAATAGACTGCCCATACATGTCAAGCAGAGCGCTTCCTTGGCCCTCTTCAAAAGGAACCTTGATGATTGGATGGAAGATAGAAAATTCACCCCAGGGATCATGTCAGTCACCCTGCTAGTCAGGGGTCCAGAGAAGTAAATATTGTGGGAAGAAATATCCAAGGAATTGTTATGGCTAGGCTTGCATAGGCCCTAGGGCCGATAGCCTAATACCAACCTATGAACCTATAATGGAACCAGATGTAGATCCTAGTAGCTGAAGAATCAGTCTGGCTGGTGGTATATGACAAGATAAAACCTTTAGCGCCTGGTTTTGTAGAGTGGACAATATGCTCTCTGGAAGCTTTGTTATCTGTCTCTTGGTGTCTAGATGAACACCTATGAATTCCAGTCACTAGACACAAGACACTGGGATTTGTATAGCTTCACTGATACCCAATAGAGAGAAAAGACTGAACAAGTAGTTCCTGCCAAAAATGAGAAGAGTCCTGGTAGAAGCGGTTATGAGCCAGATGTCTAGACAGACCAACACTCATCACCCTTACAGTTTGAAATGAGTTGCAACCACTGTCATACACTTGGTGAACACCCAGGGGGCTATGGTAAGACTAAAGGGCATAGCCTTGAACTGAAAATGACTGGTTCCTACGCAGAAGTGGAGAAACCTTCTGGATTACCTGTCCATCAAAATGTAGTAGCACGCATCCTAAAGGTCTACTGAGCACATCCAGTCATTCTTTCTCAACAAGGGAAGAATGGACTGAACATTGACCTTTCAGAATTTTGTGTGTTTGACATATGGATTGGGATGGCTGAGGTCCAAAAGTAGCATGAGGCCCCTATTCTTTTTTGCCACAAAAAAGAATCCTGAGCAAGCTCCAAACTTGTGTTGGTCTGGTGGGACCTTCTGGATGACTCATTTATCTAGCAGCTTTTTTATTTCTACAGCAGCTGCTTTTCTTTGAGAGGGTGGATTAATGGGAAGTTTCTTTGACATTGAAAAGGGACAAAGAAAGGGGATGAAGCCTCTGGTTATAATCTTCATCATCCATGCATCTTCAGTGATGGATGTCCGGGCTTCAGGGTGCAGTGACAAGGGCCTCCCAAATGCCTCCAGAATGCAGCTGTCAGGAAACTCTTCAGGAGTGCTGATAAGGCTTCTCAGAAAAAAGCACGCTGGAAGCCTTGGTGCTATGACTATTAAGAGTTTCTCCCTCTGCCATGGGGGGGGGTCTATCTCCAGGAAAGTCTGGAGAGAACCCTTGGGTCTTTTTGAATTACAGTTTTTTACCTGCCCTCTGGTTCCTGGAGAAGAACCTCTGTGGAGTAGAAAAACATATTCCTTTGGCAGAAAGGGTCATCCTGTCTTGTTCACTTCTAGACAGCATGTCTTTGACTTTCAGTCTGAAAAGGGTTAAACCATCAAAAGGGGTAATTACAAAGGACACCATGAAATGCTCTGCAAAGACAAACAAGCACATCCAAGCATGTCTCATTATGGTAATGCCTGTACATGTGGCTCTCAATGTGCCTTCAGCAGTGTATGAAATCAGACACATACAGGCATTGGAAAGGGATTGTAGGATGGTCAACTGTGAGTCCAACATCTTTTGGTCTTGTACATCTATGGACTCACAGAGATTTGGAAAGCTCTAAGGTCAAATCTCTCTAAAATCTCATCACATGTGCCAAGTAATTCAGTGCTCTAAGAGTGAAGGTAGCTGAAGTATAAACCCACTTCCTAAACCTGTCCAATGCCCTAGATTCCTTTTTGAGGGGACAGACAGAGAAGCTCTCTTCAGCCAGCTCCTTTTTTGTGGCTGCCACTACCACCAAGGAATTAACTGCTGGATTATTCCTCCAAAGTGGGCAATATTTAGGTGCAGCTAGAAACGTATCTAGTTTAAGCAGTATTGGTTCAGCCACATCTGGCTCCTTCCATGCCCACCTAGAGATTAAGCTGACCATCTCCTCTGTGGGAGGGATCACTCAAGACGTAACTGCGCTCCATCCAAAAGCCTCAAGAAACACAGATTCCTCTTGGGAGGGGGCTATACAGGACCAGCCACCTTTCTGTCTCAAAAGATCGAGGATTTCCACAAATCAAATGTCATCAAGTGGTGATCTGTGGGACCCTTCCTCTTCATTGAAATCAGTGTCTTAGGTGAGCAACTCTTGTGGGAAGTTGACATGCCTCCACTTGCATGTATTTTTCTGCGGAACCTCTGTGGTGGTATTCTCCGGAGTGGACTCAGAAGACTGAGGGGAACCTTGACTATGAACTGCCTTAAGGCTCAATGGAACCAGTTGTCCTGACCAAATAGCAAGAACAGAATCAGGACCCAAGGCTTTTCACTGTAGAACAAGTGGAGCCAAGAACGTAAGGGAAGTCTGCTCAACAGAAATGGAGAGTGTTCGTTTGATTGCCTAGAAAGCAGAAGCCAAGGGAGAGCTCAAAACCACCCCAGTAGCAGCCGAGGTATTCAAACCAGGCAGAGCTTGGTATCCGACCCTGCTCTGTTCCAAGGCTGATGTCAGAGCCAAGCTATCTAGTGACTAAGTTCTAAGAAGAAAGGTTGGCTGCAATAATGTTGGACTCAATCCCCTACCCCCAGATCTCATACCAGTGCTTCTGCTCTGAGAACCCTCCAGATCCAAGGTACTCGGAATTAGATCAGAGATGTTATCAGAGTAGAAGATGACTAAGCCATCTTAAGAGAACAACCCTTGGGTAAAGCTTGGATCCAAAGTTCCGAACTGGGAAGATGGATCGGGGTAGGAAAGACCACAAGAAGCGGGAGAAGGACAGAAGCTCACAGGGTCTGACAGGAGTTGGACCTGGGAGAACCCCTAACTGAATTAGGGTCCAGAGGAACTTCTTCATCATCCCATCTACACCTGCTTCTGAAAGGCCTCTGGTAGACTGGCCTGATCTGATGAAGGAAAAAGTCAAAGGAAGTCTGATGGACCTGTGTATTGGTCTTTCCTGCAAGAAGGGGGAGCACAGTCTAGGGGGGAGAGTAGCTCCAGAAAAATCTTGGTTAAGGTAGAGGTGGAGTTCAGAAGCCTATGACTACA
>NC_056739.1:1224905234-1224910234 GCF_019279795.1 Protopterus annectens
GATGTTCTTTTGGTGATCTAAAGTGTTGTTTTTGCACCAAACATACCTTTTGGAATTGTGGCAAAAAAGTTCACCCTTGGTCTTATCAGACCATAACACACTTTCCCACATGCTTTTGGGAGATGATGTATTGTTTTGCAAATTTTAGCCAGGACTGGATGTTTTTCTGTGTAAGAAAAGGCTTGCAACCCTACCCCATAGTTCAGATGGGTCTATATCACTTCGACAAAACGGCAGAAGTTCGAACACCATATATTTGAACTTCTAACCTCGAAGTACAAAACCATTGAAGGCTTGGAACAGCGATTTTTTTCCCAGGGAAAAAAAATCGCTGTTCCAAGAAAACACACAGACAACACAAGCACACCAAAATAAATAATTCACACATATGCACTTCACAAAACCCTACTTCTAACCCTACACTAAACCGTACATACACTACTATCTATCCACTTACCTTAACTCAGTCCCTAACCCTAAGGTCCGTAACTACTGCACACTCACCTTACCCGCTCCCTAACCCTAAGGTCCGTAACTATCGCACACTTACCTTAACCTGGTCCGTAACCTTTGCACCACAGTGGAGGGAATAGTGAAGCCGCAGAAACGGCTCACCGAATTCTTTCCCTGGGAAAAAAACTCAGTGTTCCGCGGCTTCGCGATTATCAGTTTTCGAACTTCACAGTTCAAACATATGGTGTTCGAACTGCTGAAGTTTCGACGAACTGATAGGAACCCGTCCAGACATATGGAGAATATGGGAGATTGTTGTGACATGTAGTACACAACCAGTACTTGTCAGAAATTCCTGCAGCTCCTTCAGTGTTGCTGTAGGTCTCTTGTCAGCCTCCCTGACCAGTATTCTTCTTGTCTTTTCATCAGTTTTGGAGGGATGTCCAGTTCTTTGCAAAATCACTGTTGTCCCATATTTTGTTCACTTATTGATGACTGTCTTCACTGTGTTCCATAGTATAGCCAATGCTGTGGAAATTTGTTTGTACCCTTCTCCTGACAGATACCTTTCAACAATGAGATCCCTTTGATGCTTTGTAAGCTCTATGCAAACTATGGCTTTTGCTGTAGCAAGCAACTGAGTAAATATCAGGAAAATCCTACTGGGACAGCTGAACTTTATTTGGGGTTAATCAGAGTCTCTTTAATTGATGGCAGGTGTTTACCCAAGAAGACTGAATGCTGTAAATAAATCAAAAGGTGCTTCAACAAAGTATTAGTTTAAGGGTGTGCACACTTTGCAACCAGCTTACTGTCCATTTTTTATATTTTCCCCTAACAGATTTGTTTGTTTTTCAATTGAATTGTACAGGTCATAGGTCACATTAAAGGTGGGAAAACTTTTGAAATGATTTATTGTGGTCTCATGTTTTTATATCACAAAAACCTTGCATTTTAACAGGGGTGTGTACAGTTTATATATATATATATATATATATATATATATATATATATATATATATATATATATATATATATTCACTTCATAAGCCTGAAAGCCCAAAATCTTGAATTTCAAAAGAGGATACCAACACTTACTATATTTCAGCACAAATAAATAGAGAAACAAATAAAAGATAAACCATTTACCACTTCTCCAAGTATAAGCAGGGGCAGAAGCCCCCCCTGCACCCTCACATGGGGGGCTGTACCCCCCGCTACTTAAATATATCAACTCAGAGATCACACTCCACAATAAAATGGCAAACATACCATTATGTGTTTCATGACTGCCTGTTGTAACCTTAGTCAAATTTCCTTCTAACTTGCTATACTACAACATAACTCATGTTAGTGTAGTGAAGTGCAATCTCGGAGTTGATATATTTAAGTAGAAGGGGGTGTGGGGGACACAGTCCCCCATATGGGAGGTGCAGGGGGGCTTGCCCCCATCTTATACTTGGAGAAAAGTAATATGATTTGTCTTGTATTTGTTTCTGTATATGCTTCTGCTGGAATACAGTAAGTGTTGGCATCCTGTCTGTTTTCAGTATTCTGAGATTCTGTATTTTGAGTTTTTAGTCTTTTGAACTTTCAAGATTTGGTCTCAGTCTTTTGAAATTCAAGATTTTGGGCTTTCAGTCTTCTAAGTGAATCTATATGCTCAAAAGTGCAAATGTTAAAATATTGAACAGAAGTTCAAATGCTATGCTAATATCACAAAATCTGCTTTTTTGTAGGGGGTAAAGCCCCTTGCACCCAACACCCTCTGCTAAGTCTATATATAAACTCTGAGACTACATTATAGGTTCATAGGTAGGTACTAGGCTATCTGCCCAAGGGCATTTATAAGCCTAGCCAGAGTGTGTCAGCTTTCACCGCCCCATTGATTAATTAACTGATCCTATGTCAAGCAGAGCCAATGAAGTGATCCCAAGGGTGTATTTTCTGTTACCCATCCACTCGTCAAGGTTTCTCTTGAAGAGTGTTAGTGAGGGGCTCTGCCTGATGTAATTTGGAATTTTGTTCCAAAGCATGGGGAGTCTTTGTGACAGGAATCTATCCCTCCAGTGTGTTCTATTTATTGTTGTGGTGAGGTTTAGCTCACTAGAGTGCATGGCTCGCAGTGACTTGGATTTCTTTAGGTGGAGCATGTCCATCAATTCTGAGTTGGACGTGGCTTTGTAAGTCAGGCAGAGATCACCTCTGAGTAAGTGATATGCCACTGAGTACAGCTGGAGTTTTTTCAGTCGGGCTGCATAGGACATATGTTTGAGACCAGTAATCCTCTTGGTGAGGTACTTTTGTGGTCTTTCCAGCTGTTGGAAGTGTCTTGTGAGGTACATCCCGAATGGGGCATTGTACACTATGATGGGTCTAATGAGTGACGAGTAGAGGGGCACTATAACCTGTTTATTTCTAGATGCGAACCCTTTAGTAATTAGATGGGCCACATACAAGGATTTCCTAACTACTTTGGCAATATGATTGTCAAAGGAGAGATTACTATCTACCTGGGTCCCCAGATCTCTTATTACCTCTTCTGTATTAAGGGGGCTGCCACGTATGTGGTAATTCATGGGTGTTTTGTTTTTCCCAAACGGGATGACTATGCATTTTTTGGCATTTAGCTTGCGGCCATAACTTTGACACCAGGTGTCCATCTCAGTAAGGACCTATTGGAGGATGTCCGTGTCAGCTGGAGAGTCAATTATGGCTCCCAGTTTGCAGTCATCGGCGAACTTGGTTAGCCATAGTCCTCCTGTGTTTGCCTGTACTTCTGAGAACTATATGCCGAACAGTAGGGGTCCCAGGAGGATTATAGAGGGGAAAGGGACAAAACCCTAATCCCCGCTATACTGTAATCCCACAGAATAAAGACTCATGCCTTTCAAGCTTCTGTTTTTTAGCAAAGTGGGTTTGATGTTCTACCATTTACTCTTTTGAGCACTCAGTCTGTAGTCAGGGACCCAAATATCTATATATCTACACACACACACACACACACACACACACACACACACACACACACACACATACACACATATATATATATATATATATATATATATATATATATATATATATATAGCTAGATAGATAGATAGATAGATATAGATATATATAAGGTACAGTCCATACATTCAGTTGGAACCATCATGTCTCTCAAGCTACCTTGAGCCTGGGATTGCACACATTTTCAATTAACTTTTCACCAGTGAATCCATATTCTCTTTACAGTGATTCTTTATTTCTCCAACAGAATCGATGTATCTTAATCTAACCGTACCTATCACCTCTTGTTCAAATTGTGACTTTACTAATCTCAGTGGCAATTCCTTTATTTTTGTTATTGTTTCCTCAATATTTATAAAAATCAGCACACTAGCAGTGCAAAACACTTTCAAAGTAGTAGGGATGTCAATTTGTACTTCCACTTTTTTGTTTACACTCCGCTACTGCTTCTACATGCTTCAGAGTCACGTTGGAATAATTATGCCCAAGATACACAGGTTATCCAGACACTGATAACCTTTTACCATGTTTCTATACTTGCCAAAGTACTTACTCTTTCTTGTAGTGTGTCAAAAACTCAATCATTATAGGTCCTGGGTTTCTGGCTTCAGTCCTGGCAAGTGCTTCATCATTTAAACCCCAAATGAATTTTTTTGCAAGAGCTGCAGGTAACAGAATTTAGTGCCTGACAGCTGACCCATTTGGCTTCTCCTAGCTGTCTATAACAGCACATAACTGCAATTGCTTAAAGATGGTTTGTAAACTGCCAAACATTCTTTTAGCATTCAGTACCTTCAATAAGTTAGTAACTGGGTAGGTGCCCAGCTTACACCATCTTTGTTATAGCACTGTTAATCTATTCCACCATCTTGCATTTTACATACCCCATCAAATATGACCCTTCCTGCCTGACTGTAAAAAATGGGAATAAAGCCCTGACTATGCTCAAGATAACCTGAGTTTGAGTAGCAACTATGACACTGGAAAAGCTGGGTAGGGGGATGGGAGTCAACAGCTAACATCAACTTACCCATTCCAAAGACGGGGGGAGAGTGAGCCTGCTTCCAGAAAGCTGCTGCTCCAGAGAAAGCAAAGGCTTGGGTGACCTGTTGACTGAGAGAATGTAGGCTTGGTATACCAAGCTTTGCGCAACCCTAAGAGCTTAAATGTTATCTTTATCAGTGAATTAGTTAAAAATCACACTCGACCCCTCACATAACTTCTAAATTGTGCAAATTGCATTTTCATTACTATAACATGCGATTATAGCTAATGTGTGAATATAATTAATTGTTCTCTTATTTATTTCTGTATCACCTGATCGCATTTATGATTTGCCTGTATATTTATACTAGTATCCTGTCATTATTAAGTTATCTCTAACAAAGTATTTATTTCCTGCACATTGGCCCTGGTCCTAACTGAAAATGGTCTATGGATCACCAACCTAATGAACAAATTAAACAGAAACATAGATAAACAAATAAAGTTAAAATAAATAACCATAACCTAGGAAGAAGGTTTTAATTATA